>NW_011888996.1:600545-608140 GCF_000151845.1 Pteropus vampyrus | reverse complement strand
TAAAAACAACATTTAATAAATATCTATTTAGCAACAATTATTTTCCAGTCATGGTCTGGGTACTGGAGATACCACCCAGAATAAGGTACACATAATATGTGGTTTCATACAGCAAGAAGAAGAAAATATAAAAAGTATGACAAGGGCTCCAAATAGAGATTAATGAGGATGAAATTGTACCAGGGACAATGAAGCAAAGTTAGCACAACTTTTCTTGTTTCCAATATAATTTTGTTTTATAAATTAATGATAAAAATTACAGTTGCAAATTATAAATTCATTGTTAAAGGAATTGAGATTGTATAAGTGTTTGGGGCTACAGAATATGGAATAAAATTATTAATTAGGCATTTTATCAAAATGGAAACTAGGTTTTCCCTCACTGATCCTCTGCTATAATACTTCAATCTTTCATACTCATTGTTGCTGAAACAGAAAAGATGGACGAGTGGATGTAGTTGGTTGGTTGATCTTATCAAGGTAGAGTAAACTATACTGATGGTATAAAAGCTCTTTTGAGTATCTAAGTATCTACCAAAATAATTCTCTCCTCCTAACTCAGCATATGTTCCACACTGGAGGGTGATTTAATTCTGTAAGTCTCATCAGACAATCTTTTGCCAATGAGATGCTTAATCCCTAGATGTTATTCAATATTTATATGAAGATTTTAGTGCACATGTTTTTCTCTTGTTCCTCTGTTGTCTCTGTATGTATATTGTCCTTTTACTAACATTTTGCTTTATATAGGCACATAAATTTGTGAATATATTTTTGCAGAAACACTGCACTTTGTGAATTGTCCAGGAACCAAAGAGAAGGCAATCCAATAACATCAACAACAACAACAAACAACAAAAATCTACAATGGAAGGCAACCAAAGAACATATTATAACAAATTTCTAATGGTCGTATAGCAAAAAGCTGTATTTTTTTTTTATATTCAACAAATTGTTCTTTTAGTGGCAATTCAGCAGTCAAAGGCCAAAATAGATAAAAACTACAAGATTCCACCTAATTCAGTTTAAACGCATGCTCTTTAATGTTCAGATGATGCATCCCTCTTTCTTTTCCTTTGGCTCATGCAGCCAGTCAAAATAAGGATGGGTTTGATCCACTGTGGACCCTGAGTATACAAAGAGAGTAAAGAGGTATTAAATACTTACAATTAGATAATATTTACATTAGTGCAATTTGAGGGGCTTAGTAGAGTAACAGATTTAAGGCAGAAAGTTGTCCTTTTTTAGCAGAGCCCTCAAATTATCTCAGAATTATATTTTCTGACCTTTGACAAAACCCTTCACTTTCTTATGACATATAAAAGTCCGAAATGGTAAAGCCTAGCTGCTTTGCCCAATACGATAGCCACTAACCACAATGCGGCTATTAAAATCAATTTAAATTAAATTAAGTTTAAAATTCAGTTACTTAGTCACACTAGCCAAATTTCAAGTGTTTGTTAATCGCATACTAATGGTCACTGTCTTAGGCAGCACAGATCATTTTCCATTTTCTCAGAGCATTCCACTGAACAGCACTGTGCAGCCTTCCTAGTAGGTTCTGCTCCTTACTTGGAGGAGAGAAAATGAGACTTTGACAAATCCTATAGGATTAAAAAATAATTGTATTTGTTTCTCTGTAATTCTTGCAAGTTTTCAGAACCCATGCTAATGTTCTCCCTTCCTCTCTTTCTCTTTCATTTTGAATTTGTCTACTTGTACTGCTCAATCCCACTTCCTTAAGCTTTGCATCTCAAATGCTTTTTTACTTTCCCTGGACCAGGCTCAGATCTGCCTCCCAGTGTTACCTTCTCTTTCTATCAGATCAGTCTGGATCTTGTTATATTTTTCATCATTGCAATACATTTTTTCATTTGGAAAGGTTTGTCTCATGGAACCCAGTACGTTCTATCCAGAGGAAGAGGAAGGAAGCAATCACTTACAACAGTAGAATTCATTAAACCATTCCATATCCAATATTTTGCAGTCGTCTTCTCTCCCTCAACTACATCTACCTCTCAATAATCAGTAAATACTTTGTCATAATATCTCAGCTTAACAAGAGATAAATTTATGATTACATAAAAATCAAACTTTTCCCTTAAGTTTCTTGACCTAAGATGAAGAAAATGTTATAACTAAATTTCAGATTGTGTTCTTTTGGGCAAGGGTTTCTCTTATCCAAATATACCGTTTGAAACCAGTAAAAAGGACTTGCTGATAAATGTTTCAACACCATGCTTTATTAAAACAAGTTATTTCTGTTGTTTACTGTGTGGGTAGACCCTGATGAAAAGCAGATCTTCACCAGTGAATTTTTGTGCAAATTCCTTACCTTTCTGTTTACAAAAGAAAGTGAAGACCTTTCAGGGCTATTTGTCACCATGCCCTAGTAACCAACAATGCACATTGCCAACTGCTAAAGGTTTTGCTTCCTAATTAACTTTGTTAGAAGCATAAGAACTGTCTGAAAACACAAAGCTTTCCCATTTGACCTTACCTCATTCCACTCAGCTCAGTCCCAGTCAGATGCTGAGAGTATTGAACAAAAAGTCCTCAAGTGGGATTCGAACCATCTTGCACACTCAGGGAGTAATCTGAGGTTTTTCTGAAGGACATATTAGTTATTTACTTCATTTAAAACCTTTTTAAAGGATCACGACATTAAGGCAGTCCTGCTCCAAACTCATGCACAAATGTTGAAGTTATTCTCAAACACATTTATTTCTTTCATTCCCAAGGTGAGATTCATTTTCACTTAATCACTAATAATATTTCCCAGCCTTTGGCTGAGGGATTCCAGATCACACATACACACAATATCTCAACATATTAGTAATGGTGAACTTTAAATAGAATCATTATTATTAGAAGTAGAATTTTCTTTTAAAATCTTGTCTGATTTGCATGCTTGTAACAAAATCCACCACACTAAAGAATTAAATAACTATTCAAGTATTCTACAATTATTATGTTACTGTCCATTTTGAGTGAGAGAAATCTTTTTGGCAAAATTTTTCAATGTGCTTGTAAAAAATGCAATACTGTGGTTATTTTACATACTTTCTCAGAGATGCGGGGATTATTTGGTTCATTTTACAGGAAAATAAAATAAAGAATAGGAAAGTTATTTCACCAACCTCAGATTGCACAATTTGTCAACCATGAAATCAAGAGCACTACTGACTTGCAACGAGGCACGTGTGTTGTAAAGGAAATCTCTTATCTCAATCATCTTAGTATACTCTATCTTAGAGAAAAAAACCACAACAGTTTGTCAAGAATCAATAATTTATTCATTTCAGAATACCCCAAAATCTTTGTAATACTTTTATAATAACTATAAATAGAGAAATAAGAGTAAGTATCATACACTTGAGCAGATATTTCAAGATACATTTCAAATTTTATAATTTTCTCAACTTAATAGGGTTGCCCAAATCACCAATTAGTGCATAATCATCTGCTTTTCACTACTAAAAAATCTCTTTGCCTAGAAGATAAAAAGTTCATTCAGCCACACAGTTCTTTTCAATAGACTATCATCTTATCAGATAAAAGTCAAGTGGCAGAAGACACTGAGTTTTGTAGAAGAAGGCAGCTGAAAGACTGAAGATAATACAGTGTAGATTCAAGTAGAGTGTTACTGCTATTGGGTCTTAGTGCCAGTTGGTCAGAAGGACAAGCCCGACTGAAATTCAGCAGAGCTTATATCCATCCTATGACTCAAGTGCAGGGAAAGGATGCCCTTCTTGGTGAAACTCCTGAATTTATACACAAAGCCTTTTCTGGGACAGGTCTTCTTAGGCAGTTATTTATCTGTTGACTTGCAAATTTAAAGGCAAAAGTAAAGTTATTTTGTTCAAAAAACTCATGAAGAAAATTCAGACCTTGAAGTATAATATACATGGTACTCTTTCTTAAAGTAGGTTGTTTTTAGGCACTGCCTGGTTGCTGTTCTAAACATAGCAACATTTGTACAAGTAGAAGAAGCAATGACACTAGTAACATAATCCTCAAAGAGACAATCTGGTCGCTTGCTAAGTTAGCTTAAGTTGACTGTTACCAGGAGTGGAAAAAGGACTACCAAGGACTGTCAAGAATAAACCAGCCTTGCTGTAAGTGGGAATCGGAACGATTATTTATCTAAACATTCTTATCAGAATAGCTGAACTGTCTTCTTACTTGAAGCCTTGCTTTGCTAAATATTTAAGAAACATCAAATCCCACCTGAGCTACATTTTAGTCTAGCCTATACACAATACCAAGATGTAAAGAGATAACTATATATAAAATTGTTGTGGAGATTTTTTAGCTAACCAAGAAACAACAGGAAAGAAAGGTGAAAGAATTTAGAATCATGTGGCTGATTAAATAATGACCAAAATAAAGTGTGCTTTTCAATGTCAACTAAATATAAACTCTATCTTCCTGGACTATAACCTTGACACTTGGATGTTATTTTAGTAGATCTTATGCTGGTGAGGAAAGTAATTAAGAGACAGTAAAGCTCACTTATATAAAACAAGTGCAGCAGGAAAAAGGAGGTAGCAAAAAGGAGATGCCTCTTTTTGGTTTTAGGAGATATAATGAAACTGAATATAACAGACTTGAGAGACAGACTAGGTTGATAATGGGAGCTGGTACGTGGGCATAGATGTGGTGAGGCATGATGTGCTGACCGTTGGGTACACGATGGACAAGCACAGGAGGAGACCTTGAGAACATTTAGAAGGCAAGAATCTCAAGTGCAAAGATGAGGTTGGATTTGAAGTCCATGGATCCTGAGCTCTTGCCATGGGGAACAAACTAATAACTGATGATTAGTTTACCTAATTAGAAACAATGCTTTTGGTTACCAAGTGGGAGATAGAAAAGAGGCAGAATCAAGATAGTGGTTTCTGAGATCAAGCAAGAATTTCACATTCTTGGACACACTGTTGAAGTTCATAACATCTTTTTTTCCCACAACAGCAAAGACATACATCAACTCACATAAATTAATATCAACATCTTTGCTTACTTGGAGACAAGAAGTTACATCATAATTTTGATAGAGTAGGAGGAACAGAGTGTCAGATGTTCTTTTAGAATTTTTCAAGATATGAATATCTACTCTTCACTATAATTTATAAATTATGTTTACAAAAAGCACACCATGTAATAAAATATCAATGGTGATTCTAAGATGTTGAAGAGAAACAATAGCAGGTCGTGTGCATGTAAACAATAATACAAAATAGTGCTGATGGAGAGAAAAATGAAAAGACAATAAAAAGTAGACAGAATATAATAATGGAGTCTATTATCAAAAACAAGAGGAGAAAATATTAACATATTAGTTACTGCTACTTCAGGTACTCTGCTAAAAGTCACCGTGTAACAATTTTGTTTGAAAAAAATACATCTTTCACTGAAAATTTATCCATTTGAATATTTTATACTCCCCCTGTAATATTGATCACATTTTATTATATTTTTTTTGCTTAATATCCTTCTTTGCTAGGTGCTGTGCTCTATGAGGTCAGGGTCCTTGTTGGTTTTGTTTGCCACTGTATTTCTGGCCTCTGGAATTTTGCCTTACACAGTAAGTGCTAAATAAATATTTTTGGCAGGGAGGAAGGAAGGAAGATTAAGGAATGACATGTAATTTCAAGTAATAATCAAGGTACTTAATGTCTAAATAGTGTAATTTGATCTAAATAGAGTTGTTTTAAAATAATTTGACAAAGTTTCAACAATTAATGTCCCCGGGGTTATGGTCATGCACACAGAAACATGGCTTAGGCAGTGGAATATAAAATGTATTGTAAAACTTTTGAAAAATAAGAGTTCATGGGGGATAACAACTTGCCATAGATGAGATTTGGATTCTGAGCACTAGGAAAAATGGATCAACTAAATGAATTAACTGAAATTTTGTGAGATTCAATAAAGATAAGTATAGACTATTTTGGTATTAACCTACAGTGCAGTACCTTCTTATACTTCTAGAGAGTTCTTGTAAAAGAGTAAATTTTTATTAAGAATATAGCCCATCTAGGGCAGTACAGTGTTAGGGTAAAATCATTTGATTCAAGAGTCTTGGGGTTTTGTCCTAATAATCCCATAAACTAACTGAGTTGCAATTTCTTCACCCGTGAAATGAAAGTAATGAATCAGATTATTTCTGAAGCCATTTTGCATTATAAATGTCTTTGCGTTTAGGACTAAGTTTTATATTTTTGTGAGGTGAGGGTGGCAGTAAAACAGCAACAATTAATAGTATGTCCTCAATATACGGAGACATTCATGGTACTGTCTATGGCTGTCAAGGGAAGCTGTAAAGTTCAGGATTTAAAACATAACAAACTGGTTAAACAAAGGTTTTAACAATTTTTGTTAGCTCTTAGTTTTGCATAAATATCACTTCATTTTTATTCTTCATATAATTTAAGTAATTGCATTTATCTGCTTGAAAAACTGCCCAGTTAAAACAGAAATATTAAGTATAGACAATTGAATTATGTATCTGATGTGTGACCTCAGAAAGCAAAATCCCTCAGGCAAGATGGTCCCATGGATGCAGACAGTCCATCATGATTACCAGAGTACTGTTAGCTACCTGGCAATGTGCTAACATAGAGCTTTGAATTATCTTATTTGATTCTCATCACAATCCTTTAGAGTAGACATTCTTATTCTAACTTTAAAGATAAAAAAATTGAGATTTAGAGAGCTTACATAACTTGACCACAGTTATACAGCCAGTAAATGGTAGAACTGGTCTTTGAATTTAGGCCTAAACTTGTGTTCTTATCCAGTAATGTATGCTGACCCCATGCCCTTTCACATGCTCCAGATTAATGAACAGTAAAGAAAAAAGTCAAATTAATGAGATGTAAATTGTTCTTTACCATTTGTTATGGATTGAATGTTTGTGTCCTCCCCAAATTGGAACCCAATACCCGATGTGATGGTATTAAGAGGTAGAGCCTTTTGGAGTAATTAGCTCATGAAAATGAAGCCCTCATAAATGGTACTTGTGTCTTATAAAAGAGATCCCAGTGAGCTCTTTCTTCCTGTCCTTTATATGAGGACACAATGAAAATGCAACCATCTATGAATCAGGAAGTGGTATCCCACCAAACACCAAATCTGTCAACACTTTAATCTCAATTTTCAGCCTCCAGAAAAATAAATTGAAAATAAATTGTTGTTTAACATGGATGGATCTTGAAGGTATTATGCTAAGTGAAATAAGTCAGATGAGAAAGGACAAAAATCATATGATTTTACTCATATGTGGAATATAAAACAAAAAAAGTAACAAATAAACTAACAAAACAAACAAAAACAAACTCATAGATACTAACAAAAGAATGATGGTAACCAAAAGAGAAAAGTGGGGAAGGATGAATTGGGTAAAGGGGTCAAGTATATAGTAACCTAAGAAAACTATAGTTTTGATGGTGAGCACGCAATAAAGTATATAAATTCCAAATTTTAATGTTGTACACTTGAAATTTTTAATAAAATTTTTTCTGGCTTTATTGAAATATAATAGGCAATTAGTTGCTCATATTTACAATGTACAATTCAGTGAGTTTTTTTTT
>NW_011888996.1:599993-600495 GCF_000151845.1 Pteropus vampyrus | reverse complement strand
TTTTGTACTTCTTAATCCCTTTGACCTTTTTTACTGACACCCCAACACCTCTCCTATCTTGAAATTCCAAAATATCTATGAGTCTGTATCTATGAGTTTGTTTGTTTTGTTGTTGCTGTTATTGTTGTTTATTTTGTTCTTTAGATTCTACATATACATGAAATCATATAGCATTTGTCTTTTCTCTGACATTCTCCTCTCAGCCTAATACTCTCTAGGTCCATCATGCAATATCTTTTTCCAACCCTTTACTTTTAATCTGTGTGTGTCTTTTAATCTGAAGTGAGTCTCTTATAGGCAGCATATGTAAGGGTCTTGTTTTCTTATCCATTGAGCCACCCTATCTTTTGATTGGAGTATTTAATTCTTTTCATTTGAAGTACTTATTGATAGATATGTAGTATTGCCATTATTTATTCATATTTTTGAAACATAATTTTTTCTTCTTCTTAAAGAGGTCCCTCCAACATTTCTTGTAATACTGGCTTGGTGGTGATGAACT
>NW_011888996.1:597379-599943 GCF_000151845.1 Pteropus vampyrus | reverse complement strand
TGAAATTTTTAATAAAATTTTTTCTGGCTTTATTGAAATATAATAGGCAATTAGTTGCTCATATTTACAATGTACAATTCAGTGAGTTTTTTTTTCAATTATAGTTGGCATACAATAATATCTTTATTTCAGTGTTACAGCATAGTGATTTGAGATCTATATAGCTCTCTCAAAGTGATCATCCAACTAAATCTAGTACCCTTCTTCCATTTACATATTTATTACAGACTGCTTCCTCCGTGTTTCTGTCACAATTTTGATTTGTTCACAAGAGGGATGAACAAAGCCTCTATCATCTACACTATTTTTTATCAGAAACTATACTCCTGAAATTTATATAATATTATAATGTTACCTTTATAAATATAATTTTTTAAATAATACTTTTTAAATTATATTGGCATACAATATTATATTAGTTCCAGGTGTACAGCATAGTGAGTAGAGATCTATTTAACTCACAAAGTGATCATCCCAATAAATCTATGACCCCTCTGCCTCATACATATTTATTACAATATTATTGACTATATTACTTGTGCTGTACTTTATATCTCCATGACTATTTTGTAACTATCTTTTTGTACTTCTTAATCCCTTTGACCTTTTTTACTGACACCCCAACACCTCTCCTATCTTGAAATTCCAAAATATCTATGAGTCTGTATCTATGAGTTTGTTTGTTTTGTTGTTGCTGTTATTGTTGTTTATTTTGTTCTTTAGATTCTACATATACATGAAATCATATAGCATTTGTCTTTTCTCTGACATTCTCCTCTCAGCCTAATACTCTCTAGGTCCATCATGCAATATCTTTTTCCAACCCTTTACTTTTAATCTGTGTGTGTCTTTTAATCTGAAGTGAGTCTCTTATAGGCAGCATATGTAAGGGTCTTGTTTTCTTATCCATTGAGCCACCCTATCTTTTGATTGGAGTATTTAATTCTTTTCATTTGAAGTACTTATTGATAGATATGTAGTATTGCCATTATTTATTCATATTTTTGAAACATAATTTTTTCTTCTTCTTAAAGAGGTCCCTCCAACATTTCTTGTAATACTGGCTTGGTGGTGATGAACTCCTTCAGATTTTTCTTGTCTGGGAAGCTCTTTATCTGTCCTTTTACTAAATGATAGCTTTGCTGGATAAAGTAATCTTGGTTGTAGATCCCAGGTTTTTATCACTTTGAATATTTTGTGACAAGATCTTCTATCTTGCAAAATTTCTGTTGAGGAATCAGCTGCCAGTCTTATGGGAGTGCCCTTGTAGGTAACTAACTGCTTTTTTCTTGCTGCTTTTAAGATTCTCTCTTTGTCTTTAACCTTTGGCATTTTAATTATGATATGTCTTGGTGTTGGCCTCTTTGGATTCATCTTGCTTAGTACTCTCTGAGCCTCCTAGGGTTGTATGTCTATTTCTTTCACCAGATTAGGGAAGTTTTCCATCATTATTTCTTCAAATATGTTTTTAGTTTCTTGCTCTCTCTCTTCTCCTTCTGGCACCCCTATGAGGAGAATGTTGTCATACTTGATGTTGTCCCATAGCTCCTTAAATTATCTTCACTTTTTGGGAAGGGGGATTCTTTTTTCTCATTGCTATTCTACTTTGGTGTCCTCCACTTCCCCATCCTCTATATCAGTGATTCACTCCTCCTCTGCATCCACTCTGTTGATTCCCTCTAATATAGTCTTCAACCCAGGTATTGTATTCTTAATTTCTGACCGGTTCCCTTTTATAATTTCCATTTCCATTTTTATGTTTTTTTAATCTCTTTGTTAAAGTTCTCACTGAGTTCATCCACTCTTCCCCTAAGTTCATTGAGCATTCTTACAACCATTGTATTGAACTTTGCATCAGCTAGATTGCTTGACTCCAATTTGTTTAGATCTTTATCTGGAGCTCTGTTCTATTCTTTCATGTGGGACATGCTTCTTTGTCTCCCTATTTTGGCTGCTTGTCTGTGTCTGTTTCTATATATTAGGTAAATCTTTTAAGTCTCCTGGTCTTAGTAGCATGGCTTTGTGTAGTAGGTTTCCTATAGGGCCCAGTGGCACAATCTTTAGAGGAGTCTAACTATAGGCTAAGTTTAGCCCCAACCTGTGCCCCTCTGGGGTCACCTGGTAAGAGTCATCAAGGAATCCACAAATGGCTGCCTCCTGTGCTGTTCTTATAGTTGCCTCAAGGGGCCACACCAGAAACTGAGGCCAGTTGCCACCAGTAAGAGGCTTGGAGCTGCTCGGCAATAGGCACAGGGCATGCTGAGAACACCACTGGATGTGGCTTGGGTAGGGTCACAAATTGGGAGGTTTGAAGTTTCAGGGAATCCTCTGGGCGAAGTGTCCTCTGTTACCCAGTTCGATGACGTCTCAGCTATGGTGGTGCTTGCATCCACACGCTGGCAGTAGGGAGGGCTCAACAAAGAAACAATGGATATCACCAGTACTTCTGCCCAGGAGAAAGCCACCCCTCTTGCCCTCATTTTGAAGCCCGATAGCTCAGTGTCCCCCAAACCTGTGTGTCACTGGCACTCCCCTAGCTGCCGCCCCAGCACTGGAACTCAGAG
>NW_011888996.1:592482-597329 GCF_000151845.1 Pteropus vampyrus | reverse complement strand
GAGGTTTGAAGTTTCAGGGAATCCTCTGGGCGAAGTGTCCTCTGTTACCCAGTTCGATGACGTCTCAGCTATGGTGGTGCTTGCATCCACACGCTGGCAGTAGGGAGGGCTCAACAAAGAAACAATGGATATCACCAGTACTTCTGCCCAGGAGAAAGCCACCCCTCTTGCCCTCATTTTGAAGCCCGATAGCTCAGTGTCCCCCAAACCTGTGTGTCACTGGCACTCCCCTAGCTGCCGCCCCAGCACTGGAACTCAGAGTGAGCAAGTTTATAACAGTGAAAGGCTAGTTGCAACCCCTTTAAGAAGAACGTCTGCACCTGCCGGCTGCAGCTGCAATACCCTCTGTCTCTCAGCCCATGTGGGACCAGGCGGTCTTATGTCTCTGCCTCCTTCTACCATTCCAAGGTGATTTCTTATTTCTCTCCTTAATTGGAGGGCTTCTGTTCATCCAGATCCCAGGTGATTCTGCTTGCTGTTTGCTCTACGGTTTTATCACAATTTTGGTGTGATTACTCTGTCTGCCATCATGTGGCGTCCTCCAATAAATTCGGTTTTTAAATTTCCACATCAAAAATATTTTTGTTTAAGCCAGCTAGTGTATAGTATTTGTTATAGCAACCTGAGCTGACTAAGTCACGATCCTTAAACCACTGATAGACATTAGTGACAATAACTCTAGTAACATATATCTGTGTATGGTAGACATAAGAGCCCACAAAGCTATTCTAGTTAATTGACCCTTGAGGTGAAAGTCCATAATCCCTTTCTGGAATATTACCAAGTCTCCACAGTAGAGGGAAATAGAACTCTCTTAAATTTTCTGTCCTGGAAGTGGTACATGAGACTTCTATTCACAATTTATTAGTCAGAATTGGTCACATGAACCCCTACATGGAATTCAATTCTATCATGGAAGAGGGGAAAACAGAAATATTTGAAAAATCACACTAATAACTACCAAAATAACTATACCACCAAGTCATGTGAGCTGTAATCTAAGTGTGTGAAAAGTGCTATGAGAGCATAAAGAAAGACATTGGAGGTACAGAGAAGTTTCCATAAAGGAGATGATATTTAGGTTGGCCTTTAAAATATAGGAAAGATTTACTTTATAAAGAAAAATGGGAAGAGTATTCCAGGGAGGAAAGGAAACTACAAAGCAGAGATATCTGGTGTGGAGGCACTCCACATGTTCAGGACCACAGGAAGTAGCTGGTGAAGATAGAGCAGAAATGAGTAAATTTTATTATGCTTAGGAACCATATGAGGAGCTCAGAACTCCATCCGCAGATACACTAATTCTGCAGACTTTGAGCAGGGTTTATGTATATCCATCTCCACCCTTCACGCCTCTCTGTGATTCCAATGCAGGGGGTCCCTGGACCACACATGAGGTATATTAAAACAGAAAATATGAGAATTGACCAGTGAGAGTCTAGAAAGGAAGAGTTTGATCTACAACCTGAAGGGTCATTTTCCTAGCTAAAGAATTGTCCTTGTACTTTTCAGAAGGGAAATAATTGGTACCTTCAACTAGAAGAGATTTTCAAAGCTGTTGGTAGCAGTATGAAGGACAGATTGGAAAAAGAGGAGACTGAAATGAGGATACCTGCCTTAAGAAGTTACTGCATTAACCTAGTGTATAATTAGTTGAAGACCTAAACCATAATTTAAAGCTTGCATGTATGTTATTTAAAAAATCAATAACAGCAGCAATAATTCTTTAGAAATTTAGACTAACAAAAGATTTTTTTCAGAGATAAATATTTTCTCAGTGATATGGTTTAGGATTGCCAGTGCATGCAGATAATAAAAATCAGACTGACTTTTCATCAGTTTTATTGTTTTTTTCAAATTCCCTTCAGACAATGCATGCCCTTATTCTTTTTTGTGGCCAAATATTATTCCATTATACATATGTACAATATAAATATAATATACAATGTTCCTATATATATATTTACATATATAAATATATATATTTATAAATCATTTTCTTTATCCATTCATCCATCAGTGAACACATAGGTTGTTTCTATATCTTGGCTATTATAAATACTGCTGCAATAAACATGGGGGTGCATATATCTTTTCAAATTAGACTTTTCATTTTTTTCAGGTAAATATCCAGAAGTGAAATTGCTGGATCATATTTTGGTTTTATTCTTAATTTTTTGAGGAATCCCCATAATGTTTTCCATAGTCACTTAACCAATTCACAATCCCACAGTGTGCAAGGGCTCCCTTTTCTCTACATGCTTGCTAACACTTTTTTTCTCATCTTTCTGATAATAGCCATTCTAACAGGTATGAGATGACATCTCCTTGTGGTTTCAATTTGTATATCCCTAGTGATTAGTGATGTTGAGCATCTTTTCATGTTCCTGTTGGCCATTTGTATGCCTTCTTTGGAAAAACGTCTATTCAGATCCTCTGTTCACTTTTTATTTGGATTTTTTTTCTATTTAGTTGTGTAAGGTCATTATGTATTTTGCATGTGCATACCTTATCAGACATATGATTTGCAAATATTTTCTCCCATTCAGTAGGTTGCCTTTTCATTTTGTTGATGGTTTCTTCTGCTGCCCAGGAGCTTTTTTAGCTTCATAGTTCCATTTGTTTATTTTTGCTTTCGTTGTCAATTAAAAAAGTCATCACCGAGACCAATGTCAAGGAACTTACTGCCTATGTTTTTCTTCTAGGGATTTTATGGTTTGGGGTCTTACATTCAAATCTTTAATATATTTTGAATTATTTTTTGTGTATGGTATAAGAGAGTGGTCCAGTTTCATTATTTGGTGTGTATCTGTCAGTTTTCTCAAAACGATTTATTGAAAAGACTTTAGTGTCCCCAGTATAATCTTGGCTTCTTTGTTGCAAATTAATTGTGTGGGTTTATTTATGTGCTCTTTATTATGTTCCATTGATCTATGTGTCTGTTTTTATGCCAATATCATATTGTTTCAGTTCCAATAGCTTTGTAATATAGTTTGAAATCAAGGAGCATGATACCTCCAGCTTTGTTATTCTTTCTCAATATTGCCTTGGCCATTTGGAGTTTTTTGTAGTTTCATACAAATTTAGGAATTTTTTTAATTTCTTTTTGAAAAATTCCATTGAAATTTTGAAGGATTGCATTGAATCTGTAGATTGCTTTGGGTAGACTTTTAAATTTTAGCCATTCTAGTAGATATAATGCTGTCTCTTTTGCCTGTAGGTTTTTATTTTATTAAATTACTGAGTTGTCCTGGATCATCCCAATTCTTTTCTTAACATTCTCTGATCCCAAATATAACTAAAGGAAAAATTCAAGCTGTAACCATTTATAAGGATAATATATTTCTTCAATAGTAATAGGTTGAATAGGATTTTAATAATCAGAGCAATATAAATTTCTGTACATTACTGTATGGTAAACCCTACATTTTACCTAGTACTTATGCAAAGAAAATTGACTATTTCTGAATTTCTGCAATACTTTCTTTGCCTATCTCATGAGTAAATACCTTATGTAAAGCACTTTCTTTCCTCTATAGGGCTTGCTTCTTTCCAGATAATCTTCTTTTTTCTTTTTCTCTTTTTTTGTTTTAACTAAGATTAACAGACAAAAGAAATTTCAGAGAAAAATTAAAAGACACAACATACAATCTTTTAAATTAGGAAGAGATTCTTAAAGAGGACCCAAACCCAACTGCTCCAGACTGAGGCAGAAAACAAAGCTGCAGTGATACAGCTGAAAATCGGCTAAGGATATTTTATTTTATCTGGCAACTAATAATAACATTTTAGAATTGTAATGAAGCTATTATTGTTGAGAATTACATCTTCAGTTTAAGATAATGGTTTTGTTCTTACAAGAAAATACTCCCATGCACACACAAACACATACTCCAAGATACTCTCAGCTGACATCACTAAGGTCTCAGCATTAGAAATGTTAAGGCAGAAAATTCAAAGTGGAACATTTCTTATTCAGAGTAAAATAGTCTTCTGTCTTATAGCATGCACTACAATACCTTGTGAATTATAAAGTTAATTAAAAAAATAAAAGAGGGAATTTTTCTCTTAAGTCAAGGTGGAGTTGGTCTTTATAAGCATAAATTTAAAAGGATAAGCTGTTTGTATGTAACTTCAGGAGGTTGGGAATAAATACACTTATAGATGTCAAAATTATCATAAACAAAATATAATGAGAAAAGACAGACTGGTGAAGTATCTATAGCATACATAATATGAATGGATATAATATATATTTGTTTATACATATTTACATATAGTTAATATATGAGTGGTTTTTATAAATCAAACAGTATAAAAATGAACATACCAATTAAAAATGGGCAATGAATACCTACAGAAAAGTCATAAGGAACCATATTAAATAAGCACACAAACATATGAAATATGTATCATCTAAGAGTTCATGGGTAAGATCTAAAATCCAGTGTTTCAAATAAATCAATATTAAAATAACATATAATTTTCATCTACTAAATTTACAAATATTGAAGAAAAATCCAATGTTGGTGATGTGTAGAAATAGACTTTTTCAATAATTATACTGAGAGTTTCGACTGGTCATTTTTGAAAATCAATTCAGAAATATATATCAAGAGCTTTACAAGTGTCACACTTTCTGACCTAGATATTCAAATGCTAAATATTAGGTCCAAGACAATCATAAAATATATGAAAAGGCATGGGTATAATGATGCTCACTGTAACAGCATAATTTGTAAAAGAGGTGTTTTTTGTTTGTTTTATTAATGGAAGTACATAGGCAAGTCAGCGCAAAGGTGAAGTAAGTAAAGACTCTTGCTCCATACATCTATTTTCATTCACAC
>NW_011888996.1:588947-592432 GCF_000151845.1 Pteropus vampyrus | reverse complement strand
ATAATTATACTGAGAGTTTCGACTGGTCATTTTTGAAAATCAATTCAGAAATATATATCAAGAGCTTTACAAGTGTCACACTTTCTGACCTAGATATTCAAATGCTAAATATTAGGTCCAAGACAATCATAAAATATATGAAAAGGCATGGGTATAATGATGCTCACTGTAACAGCATAATTTGTAAAAGAGGTGTTTTTTGTTTGTTTTATTAATGGAAGTACATAGGCAAGTCAGCGCAAAGGTGAAGTAAGTAAAGACTCTTGCTCCATACATCTATTTTCATTCACACTTTTCCATAGGAATCCTGAGGTTGAACATTCAGTTATTAAAAATATCTGATGTTACTAGGATAGCCTGTGATAGGTGTAAGCTAGCATATATCACATCTGTCAGGTCACCCTTCAAACAACAGTATCTTCCCATTAGTGATACATTTACAGAGTTCAGTCAAGAAAAGGAATCCAAGGCTTAAGCTCTGATGATGAGTTGATTAAGGAGTTTATTCCTGTAACTAGTATCTCCTACCTGTTTGTTTATTTAGGTCATTTTTATGGGTCCTGCAGTTACAGAAAGCTGTCACTCCAAATGTCACCCAGCAACTTAATCTCCGATCTAAGGATATGATGTAATTCTTCCCCCTATTGGTAGAGGAAGCTATTGACAGAGTTTCAAGTAATAGGGAAAGCCTAGATTGACTGCTGCCATTTTCAACATTAGATGGCAGAAGTAGGGACTTAAAATAGAAAATACAGGGTGTAGGCAACAATATACTCTGATTTTGTTGCTTTCTGGTATCTTTGGGCTGAGCATCATCACTTTAAAAAAAAGACATAGTCGGGTTTCAGTCAAGATGGCAGGGTACCTAAACACTGTGCATAATTCCTCCCATGACTGCGTTAAAATTGCAACTAAATTATGAAACAGTCAATACTGAGAATGATTTGAAGACTAGTATAACAGAACTTTTAAAACTGCGGATATAAAGAGGAGACCACAGCAAGACTAGTAGAAGGAGTGGAGATGTGGAACTAGCTAGTCCCACACCCACATATGGTGGTTGAGCATTGGGAGGGATATCTCAGATGTGGAGAGAAGGGCTCCAGCCCCACACCAGAGGTCCCCAGCCCACTGTTCCAGGGTGGGGAAGAGGAGTCCCCACAAAATCTGTCTGTGAAAATCAGTAAGGATTCATGCCATCCAGGTGAGATAAAAGGCAGCTGGAAAACCAGATGTCCCCTTAAGGACACAGACTCACTCGCTCACAGGCACTCACCCTGGGCTCTGGTGGAAGAACAGCAGCTCAGGAAGTGCCAGAGATATACAGAGAAAGTCTTAGTTGTGTGACTTCAGGGTGAGAGCTGGAAGAACAGCTGCCATTTTCCTTTCGTTGAGCCTTCCTTCTCCATAGCCTGTACTGAGCCCTCCCCAACATGAACAAATCGGAATCTGCATTGACCTAGTGAAATTTTCTTGTCCTGCCCTGGTGACTCCCTGAGACCCTGCCCCACTCAACTCAGAAATTACCTGGTGTTAATTTTGGGTGGTTACTGGGCAATCAGTTCTTCTGCACACTCTCAGCAGAAAGTTCCTTCCAGAGCAATCAACAGATCTCCACTCGCACACCTCAAGAGAAACTTTTGGTGGTGGGTAATCAGCCCCAGCCTGAGCTGCAGCATTTTTTGAACAAATATTGGGAGACTGCAGGCCTAAGGTGGACAGCAACTGCCCTTGGTGTGAGGTGAGAATTTTGCAAGTGGCCACAAGCTCAGCACCGGCAACAAATCTGTGCCAATCTGGGATATACCATTAACCCAACACTGGTGACTTTCTGAGACCTTGCCTCATCTAACTCTGGTACTCTCAAGGCTCAATCAGCTGCTGAGCCTTATGAGCAGCAGGAAGGTCTCATACTTGAGAGTGCCTGGTCCTTTGTTAAGCTGCCTTGAGCCAGGTTATGATGCCAGTCAGTATCAGCTCACTGTATGATCTCTCCCAAATACCTCCAGGATCAACTAAAGCAGTGATGAAACACAGATAACTTCAACCAGGTAGCCCCAGTCTAGTCACAGGCAGTGGCTGACCTTGGCCTGTACAGAAGGCCTCCCAAGAAGCTCCAGAACCAATATACACACAGGCTGGCACTAGACCTCAAAAGACGTCTTGATTACCTCAAAAGCGGAAAACCAAACAAGTGGTCTCAATAATGCACACCAACCTATTGGGGTGAACTCCACTCCATGGGTCAGCCCCCACATAGCAGCTTAAACTCTGTAAGCGGGGCCAATTCCCATAGCCAGTCAGCCGGAGAGTCAATCCCACTAACTAATGTGCTAACAACAATCAAGGCTCAACTACAACAGGAAGGCACACACAGGAACACAAGGGTCACTCCTGGAGCATCCAGCACAAATGATCAGGGAGACTGTGGCACTGGGCCAAAAAGACACCTACTATACAAGTCCTTCCTACTAAGATGAGAAGACATAGCAGATCTACCTTATACATAGAAACAAACATAGAGAGACAGTCAAAATGAGAAAACAAAGAAACTTGTCTCAAATGAAAGAACAGGACAAAACTCCAGAAAAAGAACTAAGTGAAATGGAGGCAAGCAACCTACCAGCTACGCAGTTAAAAAAATGATTATAAGGATGCTCAATAAACTTAAGGAAAGAATAGATAAACTCAGTGAGAACAACAAAAAGATACTAAGCATAGAAAAGGACATAGAAACCATAAGAAGAGCCATTCAGAAATTAAGATTACATTAACATAAATGAAGAATACACTAGAAGGAATCAACAGTAGATTGAATGAATCAGAGGACTGAAACAATGATTTGAAAGACAAAGTTGCTGAAAAGATCCAATTAAGACAGCAAAAAGAAAAAAGAATTTCAAAATGAAGATTGTCTAAGAGGTCTCTGGAACTACATCAAGCATCCAGCATTTGCATCATAGGAGCACCAGAGGGAGAAGAGAGAGAGCAAGCAATTACATTCTTATTTGAAGAAATAATGACAGAAAACTTCACTAACCTGGTGAAGGAAATGGACATTCAAGCCCAGGAAGAACAGAGTCTCAAACAAGATGTACCCAAACAGACCCACACCTAGACACATCATAATTAAAATGCCAAAGGTTAAAGTCAAAGAAAGAATCCTAAAGCAACTAGGGAAAGGCAGCTAGTTCTTCTTATCTAAACTCCCATAAGACTGTCAGCTGATTTCCCAACAGAACTCTACAAGCCAAAAGGGATAGTACAAAATATTCAAAGTGACGAAAAGGAAGGACCTACAACCAAGACTATGCTACCCAGCAAGGCTATCGATTAAAATTGAAGGTGAGATAAAAAGCTTCCCTGGCAGGAAAAAGCTAAAGGAGTTTCTCACTGCAGAGCCAGTATTACAAAAAATGGTAAAGAAATTTCTTTAAGGAGAAGAACAAGAGGGAAAAAATATAAATATGAATAATAAAATGACA
>NW_011888996.1:585565-587672 GCF_000151845.1 Pteropus vampyrus | reverse complement strand
AAATCTGAACTAATCAATTACTACTAATGAAATTGAATCAGTAATCAAAAACATAGTCCTAGACTGAATGGCATCACAAGTGGATTTTACTAAATGTTCAAAGAATTAATACATATTATTCTTAAACTATTCCAAAAATTCAAGAGGAAGGCTTCCAAGCTTTTTCTTTGAGGCCAGCATTACCCTGATTCCAAAATCAGACAATGACATTACAAAAAGAAAAAATTATAGGCCAATATCTCTGATGAACATAGGTGCAAAAATCCTCAAAAAAATATTAGCAAATGGAATTTAGCAATACATTAAAAATATCTTGTACCATGAACAAGTTGGATTTATTTCTGGGATGCAAGGATTGTTCAATATCTGCACATCAATTACTGTAATACACCACATTAATAAATTGAAAGACAAAAACAATATGATCATATCAATAGATTTGGAAAAAGTGCTTGGCAAAATCCCACAACCATTTATGGTAAAAAACTGTCAGCAAAGTGGGAATAGAGGGAACATACCTCAACATAATAAATGCCAGATATGACAAACCCACAGCTAACATCATACTCAATGGGGAAAAGCTAAAAAACATTTTCCTTAAGATCAGGAACAAGACAAGGATGTCCAATTTTACCACTTTCATTAAACACAGTATTAGAAGTCCTAGCCACAGCAATTAGACAAGAAAAAGAAATAAAATGCATAAAATGCATTCAAATTGGAAAGAAAGAAGTAAAACTGTCATTGTTTGCAGATGGCGTGATACCATATATAGAGAACCCCAAAGAGTCCACCAAAAAAACTCTTAGATCTGATAAATGAATTCAATAATGTAGCAGGATGCAAAGTTAATATCTAGAAATCAATTGCATTTCTATATAATAATAATGAACTAAAAGAGAATTTAAGGAAATAATCTCATTTACAATTGCATCAAAAAATAAAACAAAATGCCTATGAATAAATTTAAATAGGCGATAAAAGACCTATACTTGGAAAATTATAAATCATTGACGAAAGAAATTGAAGAAGATAGAAATAAATGGAAGCATATAACATGTTCATGGATAGTAAGAATCAACATCATTAAAAGGTCCATACTACCCAAAGCCATGTATAGATTCAGTGCAATTTCGATCAAAATGCCAACGATATTTTTCACAGAACTGATACAAATAATTCTAAAATTTATATGCAACCAAATGACTCCAAATATCCATGGTAATCTTGAGAAAGAACAAAGTGGAGGTATCACATTACCTGATATCAAACTATACTACAAGGCTATAGAAATCAAAACAGCATGGTGTAGTCATAAAAAACAGATACATATATCAATGGAGTAGAATAGAGAGCACAGAAATAGATCCACACTTATATGGTCATTTAATCTATGACAGAGGAGGCAAGGATATACAATGGGTAAAGACCGTCCATTCAATACATAGTGTTTAGAGATCTGATCAGATATATGCAAAAAAATAAAAATAAAACTGGACTACCTTCTTACACTATATACAAGAACAAACTTAAAATGGATTAAAAACGTAAATGTAAGAACCCAAATCATAATACTCCTAGAAGAAAAGATAGGCAGCAACCTCTCTGACATTACTTAGTAATTTTTTTTTTTCTGATGTATCTCTTCAGGCAAGAGAAACAAGAGAAAAGAAATTAACAAATGGGACTACATCAAACAATTGACAAAACAAAAAGACAGCATACTGAATGGAAGAAGATATTTGCCTATAATACATCTGATAAGGAGTTAATATTCAAAATTTATAAGGAACTCATACAACTCAACACCAAAAAAAAAAATCAATCAAAAAAAGAGCAAAGGACCTGCATAGGTATTTCTCCAAAGTGGACATTCAAGTGGCCAATAGATATATGAAAAGATGCTCAACATCACTAATCATCAGAGAAATGCAAATTAAAATCACAAGGAGATATCACCTCACATCTTTCAGAATGGTTCATTAATAAATCAAAAAACAATAAATGTTGGTGAGGATGTGGAGAAAAGAGAACCAACCCTTCGGCACTGTTGATGGGATCACTAATTTGTACAGCCAATATGGAAAACAGTTTGGAGGTTCCTCGA
>NW_011888996.1:583451-584465 GCF_000151845.1 Pteropus vampyrus | reverse complement strand
ACATGCCCTCCATTTAATATTATTATCCTTTACATTCCAAAAAAGCAACCCATTCTGATGACTGAGTAGCCCTGTTGTATCATTCTGGACTTTCAGTTGCAAGCAACACAGAAAGGTTCTGGTTGAGATAAGAAGAAAAAAGAATTAATTAAGAAGACATCAGTTAACTCACAAAATCATTGGAAGTGTTTGAAGCTAGGCAGGAATATTAAATCCCTCTAAATCTAGAACCTTCTTCAGTGAAGAAACAAATTCAGCTGATTGGCTTTGCAAACATAAAGAGAAGATTTTTATTCTTTACTTCTTGAGTTTCAAGTTTCCAAATTAAATTTAAATGTGGGTATCCCTGACTGTATGTTGGGTGCTGTGTTCTACAGCAAATAGGTTGGAAAAGCAAAAATCTAGCATTTTTGGCAACTACAATAAAAGATTATCTTTGTTCCACACCAAGATGCATTGGATGAGAAATTAATCAAATATTCTCTTGATTTTTACTGAGTTTAGATGCTGAACCAGAATGAATGAAGAGTCAACATAAATGACAAATGTCTATTTTAGGCAATTAAATTTAATACAGAAATGGAAGTGATCATCATAGTGTACATACATATGGCTTTGATATATTGTTTGGCCAAATATCCACAGTCCCATTCATTCCCATGCATTGAGATCACAGCCACTATTTAAAAAGCCAGATACATTCATTCACTTTACACCAATTTGCAAGTTTTTTTCTTCACTAATGACTACATAGAACATGACTAAAAAGAAGGCAAATATTCTTCTCTCTTGCCACAAAAAATCTGCAGTAACTGTTCCATTCACATTATTAGGCGATGTAGCAGCAATTCCTAAGAATAGAGCTAGTCCCAGAGCAGTAACAAGACTACTTGCCTACCTGCTTGGGTCATTTCCACTGTAAATCCATTTATCTAAAGTACTAGTAAGACAGATAAGCTATCAATATATTAAATAAAAATGTATTACTCCCTCTGATCATCTTTTACCTTTTCA
>NW_011888996.1:580485-582486 GCF_000151845.1 Pteropus vampyrus | reverse complement strand
CTTACTTCACTAACCACAATACTCTCTATGTCCATCATGAAATATTTTTTCCATCCCTTTACTTTCAGTGTATGTGTGTCTTTTAACCTGAAGTGAGTCTCTTTTAGGCACCATATGTAAGGGTCTTGTTTTCTTATTCATGGAGCCACCCTATCTTTTGATTGGAGCATTTATTTTTTTTTCATTTGAAGCACTTATTGATAGACATATAGTTATTGTCATTCTTTATTCATATATTTTTATTCATATTTTTTATATATTATTTTTCTTCTCCTTAAAGAAATCCCTCTAATATTTCTGTAATAATGGCTTGGTGGTGATGAACCTCTAGCTTTTTCTTGTCTAGGAAGCTCTTTATCCATCCTTCCATTCTAAATGATAGCTTTGCTGGGTGGAGTAATCTTGATTGTAAGTCTTTGCTCTTTATCACTTTGAATATTTTATGCCAAACATTTCTGGCCTACACAGTTTCTGTTGAGAAATCAGATGACAGTATTATGAGAGCTCTCTTGTAGGTAACTAATTGCATTTCTCTTACTGCTTTTAAGATTCTCTCTTTGTCTTTTAACTTTGGCATTTTAATTATGATGTGTCTTGGTGTGGCCTCTTTGGGTTCATCTTGCTTGAGACTCTGAGCTTCCTTAGGTTGTATGTCTATTTCCTTCAGCAGATAAGGAAAGTTTTCCATCATTATTTCTGCAAATAAAGTTTCAATTTCTGCTGTTTGCACATTATTGGAAGGGACTGACCCTCAGACTGATTTGTTGTGAGGACTGACAGTGAAGGGCTGATCCCAAGGAGCAGGATTCACTTTAGCAGGGCTCCAGTGCCTGCCTAGTCTGCCCTTTGGGTGTGTTGTCCTCAGATTCAGCCCAGAGTGATGAACCAGCTCTGTCCAAAACTTACCACTTGTTGTGCCAACCCCAGGGCAACCTTGGCGGGGTCCTGCCACAGGCCAAGTTCAGCTTCAGTCTGTGTGCTGCCCAGGGTTATATGGCATGAGTCACCAATAATCTGCAGATGGCCACCACTCCAGTGCTGGGCTTAGAGGTACTTTGAGAGGCCAAGCCATGAACTAAGGCTGACAGCTGCTGGTTCCAGACTTGGGGCTGTTCAGCAGAAGGTACAGGACATTCTGAGGCCAGATGATAGCTAATGATGTTGAGCATCTTTAAATGTGCATATTGGCAATTTGTATATCTTCCTTGGAGAAATGTTTTATAATCTTTCAATCTTTTTTAATTGGGTTGTCTTTTTATTATTGAGTTATATAGATGCTTTATATATTCTGTGTACAGGTCCCTTGGAAGACATATGATTTGAAAATATTTTCTCTCGTTTTGTGTATTGTCTTTTCACCTTGTTAATGGTGTTCTTTGAAACACAAATTTTTTTATTTTATTTTTTAATTTTAATTTTAATAAAGTTTAGTTTATTTTTTGTCAATTGTGCTATTTCTTTTTAATCAGTTCTAGATGTTTGTGGTTTTCTAGGAATTTAAATTTTTGGCTTACGGTTGTTCATAGTGTTCCTTTGAAATTCTTTTTCTTTCTGTAGTATTAGTAGTGAAGTCCTCTCTTTCATTCCTGATTTTTAAAATTTGATTCTTCTCTTTTGGTTTTGTTATTTTTTCTATTGTTTTTCTAGACTTCATTTCATTAATTTCCATCCTCATGGTTATTATTTTTTCTCCCTGATTGCTTTAGATTTAGTTTTTCTTTTCCCAATGCCTTATGGTGGAAGGTTAGGTCATTGATTTGAGATCACTTTAAAAAAAAATATATAGGCCTTTATATCTATGAATTTTCCAGTAAGCACTACTTTAGATGCATTTCATACATTTTGGTATGTTGTATTTTTATTTCCACTCACTCAAAAATATTTTCTAATTTTCCTTGTAATTTTGTCTCAACCCATTAGTTATTTAGAAGTGTGCTGATTAATTTCCACACATATTTGAATTTTCAAATTTTCTTTCTGTTACTGATTTTTAATTTAACT
>NW_011888996.1:560132-580435 GCF_000151845.1 Pteropus vampyrus | reverse complement strand
TTTTATTTTATTTTTTAATTTTAATTTTAATAAAGTTTAGTTTATTTTTTGTCAATTGTGCTATTTCTTTTTAATCAGTTCTAGATGTTTGTGGTTTTCTAGGAATTTAAATTTTTGGCTTACGGTTGTTCATAGTGTTCCTTTGAAATTCTTTTTCTTTCTGTAGTATTAGTAGTGAAGTCCTCTCTTTCATTCCTGATTTTTAAAATTTGATTCTTCTCTTTTGGTTTTGTTATTTTTTCTATTGTTTTTCTAGACTTCATTTCATTAATTTCCATCCTCATGGTTATTATTTTTTCTCCCTGATTGCTTTAGATTTAGTTTTTCTTTTCCCAATGCCTTATGGTGGAAGGTTAGGTCATTGATTTGAGATCACTTTAAAAAAAAATATATAGGCCTTTATATCTATGAATTTTCCAGTAAGCACTACTTTAGATGCATTTCATACATTTTGGTATGTTGTATTTTTATTTCCACTCACTCAAAAATATTTTCTAATTTTCCTTGTAATTTTGTCTCAACCCATTAGTTATTTAGAAGTGTGCTGATTAATTTCCACACATATTTGAATTTTCAAATTTTCTTTCTGTTACTGATTTTTAATTTAACTCCATTGTGGTCAGAAAGCACACTTTGTATAATTCCAATACTTTTAAATTTATTAAGGCTTTATGTTTTATGGCTTAATATGTGGTCTAACAATATGTACTTGCAAAGAATGTGTATGTATTCTGCTGTCGATGGACAGAGTATTTTACAAATGTTTATTAGTTAAACCTGGTTAATACTGTTGATGTTCTACTTGTTTGTTCTAGTCATTATTGAAAGTAGGATATTGAAGTATATAAAATTTATTGTTCCATTGTTTGTTTCTTTCTTCAATTTTGTTAGTGTTTGCTTCATGTATTTTGGGACTCTGCCGTTGGTTGCATACATCTTTATAATTGTTATGTCTACTTGATAGATAAAATGCCTCTTTTGATTTTAAGTCTATTAGCCATAAAAAAGCTACTCCAGCTTTCTTATGGTTGTTGCTCATATGATATATATTTAAAATCCTTTACATTCAAATTAATTGTGGATTCAAGGACCATTTGGTATCATTTTCTTGCTATAGTATAGCTTTGCTCACATTTATCTCCTTTGTGCTGTTATTATCAAATATATTAAATTCTCATATAAGTCTAACAATACAATTATGTACATAATATATACATAATGTTTTATATAATTGTTTTTTAATCAGTTAAGAGAAGAAGAGAAAGTAATGTATATTATTTTCTTGGTCTGCTAAAAATAAATTCTTTTAGGTTTTGTTTATCTTGTAATGTTATTATTTCACCATTTTTAAAAGATCTAGGTTTCTAAGATTTAAGATTCTTGGTTGACATTTTTTTTTTCCTGCAGCACCAACTGTCTTCTGGCCTTCATTGTTCTGATGAGAAGTTAGATGCATACCTTGTGAGATTTCTTTGTACATGTTGAGTCATTTATCTATTGCTATTTTCATTTTTTTCTACATTTGGCTTTTAACATTTTAACTATGATGTATCTGGGTGAGGCTTTCTGAATTTATCCTATAGAGTATGTTGAGGCTCCTGGATATATAGATGACTATTTTTCATTAAATTTGGGATGTTTATGGCCATTATGTTTTCAAATATTTTACAGCTCTTTTCTCCTCTTCTGCTGGTACCCCCATAATGATTATGTTGGTGCATTATTTTCCTTGAGAATCTATTAATTATTCAATATTCCTTTTTCTCTTTTTCTTTAGTTTGTATGCTATCTATAACACTATCTTCAAGTTTATCAATTCTTTCCTCTACTTGTTTAAATTTACTGTTGAGTCCCTCTAGTAATTTTTTTTTTTTTTCATTTTAGTTATTTCACTTTGTAACTCCAGAATTTCCATTTGGTTCTTTTAAATCATTTGTATCTATGTTGATGTTCTCATTTGATGAGATATTGTTATTCCTTTTTTTACTTTTAAAAGAATTATTATTATTATTATTATTTGTAATAGCTACTTTAAAGTCTATGTTGTCTGACACCTAAAACAGTTTTTGATGGTGCTTTACTCCCTTATTATTATTATTATTATTTGTAATAGCTACTTTAAAGTCTATGTTGTCTGACACCTAAAACAGTTTTTGATGGTGCTTTACTCCCTGTTTATGGGTTACACTTTCCTGTTTTGTTTTGTTTTTTTCATCTCATAAATTTTTTTTGAAAACTGGATATTTTAGATAAAATATGTAGCAACTCTGGATACTGATGTCTTTTTCCACCCCAGGAATTGTTTTATTTGTTTGCTTGTTTATTTGTCTGATGATTGGCTGGACTATTTCAGTAAAGTCTATTTCCCACACAGTATGCATCCTCTGATATCATGCCTCAAAGGGTAAAGCTTTGGGCATGCTAACAGTTACCCTGGCATGACAATGGTTTTATCAAGGCTCTTTCACTTTCTTTTCTCCTAATTTTTCATTAAGCTGTATTTTCTGCTGGTATCACACTCAGCCATTAGCTTCCACCAACTGCCAGCTGATTTCTCTATTATTTTAAATAATGCCCTAGAGTACAAATTTCTCCATGGCCTGATTCAATTAAATTTGTATTCCTCTGCAGGTGCAATCTTTGAAGCCAATCTTTGATGTTTGTTATGAGGGATCCTTTAGCAGTCTGTGTCCTTGTTTTTTTCTGGTAAACTTCTAGCTGGTTTACAGTTTAGCTTTCTGCTCTCATGGAGCTACCAGAGTCCTCTTAATTGGTTGCTACCACAAGCTCCATTATTTTTAAGAATACACTTAGGCATAAACTTCTCCACACTCTGTTTCAAATAAGATCAGTTTTTTTCTTGTGGGGGAGTTCATAGATCTTTATTCTGATAGTTTTCTGTTCTTGGCAAAACCTCTGCACCACTGTAACAGATCTGGAGGTGGGGACAGAGACCTATTTCTCTCAAATGACTACCTCTGCCTCAAGAGCAGATTTCTGGGCTAGATCAGTAGTCTCTGGTCTTCTTAGCATCCCACCTCTGGATAAGCCCCACTCTGTAAGTAAGATTGGACAAGAGCAGTCTTGGCCTGCCATGCCTGGTGTAGAATTTCATACCTATGATTGATGGATAGGTAGAAGAGAGCCTCAGAATCATCAGTCATTCTTATTTGGAATAGAGCCTCTGCAACATGGATTTAGGGAGGGGGATACATGTGTAAGGCTATATCCTTTGAGGCATGACATCAGAGGCTGCACAATGTGGAGGATTCTGGTGGCCTGCACCTCCTTGGGAGATAGCATAGCTCACAATTGGGAGCTATGGAGAAGAGGAAGCCCTAAATTCTTACCTTCACACACCTGCAGTAGAGTTTCCACCATGCTGAGCTGGGAGTAGAGAGGGAGAGAGTGGGTCATGTCTCAAATGCCACAAACTCTTTCTATTCTTATCAAGACATAAAGTTTCCTGATTAAATGCTTCTTCATTTATTTATCAAGTATAAATGTACTTCATTCATGTGCATTTCTAAATGCATGCCCTTAAGTCAATTACAAACATTTTAATATATTTTAGTGATTTTCACCAGTTATGATTGTTTCATTGAGAAGAGAAGGTTTACAGAAATCATCACTCACCATTCCAGAAGTCATTTTTCATTCATCTTAAGTAGTTATTTGAACTTCAGAAAGTTTTGATTAGTATGTCATGTAGTTTGTATTATCAGACTTTACTAAAATTAAGATATGCTGTCTCCCTTGCTTTCTCTTTCATTTTCACACTGCTCATTCTATCAAAGAATCGAGTTGTAATAATTAGAAAAATCAACGATAGTTTTAACTCAATACTCAGGAACTATTGGCTCACTGGCTTAAAGCAGTTCATGAAAAACTTTTAGGATGCACATTCTTATCTTCTTTCATGTAACCAAAAATTCATCTGCAGTTTCCTTCAAAATTATTTTTCTTAATTTTAATTCCAAGTACACTTGCGATGGTGTACTTCACTCTGTTTCTCCTTTATGAAGCACTGGGTATACAACATATGCTCCAAAATATATCCAGAACTGTGAAACCACTGTAATGATCTAGTAGTGTGACATCAACCCTAACATATCCAACCACATCCATTGTGAAGCAGTCTTCAAATATTGGACAATTACTTGATATTGCCATGTACTTGCTTAATATTCTACAAAACCCAGTTTTGCCAAAGGAGAACACATTTGCAGCAATGCTTCTATTGTTCACTACATTTTGCTTAGGGATTAGAGACAGAGCAGTGGACATGTTTACAGTACCACAGTCTTTCTGGATATTAATTCATTTATATAAGGTCCTATCCAACTTACCTATCTGCAAATTTAATGAGTGTACTCCATCTGATATCAGGCATGTCATGGCTGTAATTATAACATATGCCAGTCAAGTGCTGGCTTCAATATAATTACATTTGATCTTCTCCTCTGCCTTTTAGTTGATAGAAAAATTGATTAATCACCAGAAATAACATTTTAACTAGTCATGCACTGTCTTGTCAGTTGTTGGATTTAAACCAAATTTTCAGGGTTTCTGAGTTTATCTATCCAATAACTCTCAGGCTTACCCAAAATTGGGGGATTCTGATAGATAGTTTGTTCAAAGAAAATGTTTTTTACACATTTAATCTAGCCATGACCCTGTTTTTAGAAATTATATTAATTAAGGACATTGGTTTCTCTTTATAGGGTTCCACTTCTACCTGTAGACCCTTTAATGAGAATGAGATGGCAATCAGTTTAATATACAGAAAAAGAGATAGATTCTATTTGGATGAGTTAGGTATATGGATGGCATACAGGTTTAATTTGAGCCAATCTCAATAGATAATTATTAACTTTCTAGAATACTATATCGAGAAAGATAGTGTGAGGCTGCATCTGAAGTCAGTGGGAAGACTGTTGCAGGATTAGCAAGGTCCACCAGGGACTTAAGAGAGAATAGAGGCAGTGCTTCTGCCATCTCTGAACTGTCAACACAAGCCTAGATTCAATGAAACCTGATGTTGCTTCCAGGAATATGGTGCTGTGTTCAATAAAATTACCATTAACCATGTCATATTTCTCGATAGGGTGACAATCCTCATGAAGCTAAATTTCTTCATAAAGTATGAAAAGTATGATATGAACATGCTATAAACCATCTTGCTGCTCTTAGTTCTTCTTACTGAAATCACGTTTAAGCCACCCCACTTTTTTTGCATTGCTTACTTGTGAATAATAACATCAGAAAACTCTTCTTTTAAATTCTGTAACAAATGTTTTCAACGTGAAAAAAAAAAAAGCCTACCAAGAAAAAACAATAATACTTTCCACTCAACCGATTAATAAACTGAGGGACTTTGCCTAAGTAAGGTGCTAGAGATAATGAGTGTAGTTCATGGTTGTTTATACAACATGAAGATTTCGAGAAGAAATTCAAAACTATCAATAAGTAATGATGACAAACAGAATAAGTGCTTCCTGGGTCATAAAGTGTTTGTACAAATCAATTCTGTGCCTTTTTTGGTTTTCCATTCATTTATCTAAATTCAGGAATTGCTAAGAGTAGGGACAGTGACCTACATCATATTACCATAAAGTGGTCAATTTGAGGAAGAATTTTCATTTATTTGAAAGGACCTGTAAGTTAGTCTCATTCTCTAGACTCCCAAGACACACAAACATTCAGCCCTCGTGATAACATTTTTAGTATATTTCTGTCAAATTCACATAAACCACTTTTTCACTTTCGTTATAGTTCAGTATTTTTGTGATAAAAGGGTTGAGGCCAAAATATCAGTTTCACTAAGTCATCATGATTTAAAAGCAGCTGAGACCATACAAATGGCTAAATTTTCTCTCTTGAGTCTTAAAACAGGTCAATGATTTTAGCCTCAGAAACCTTCAAATTTAATGTGATCCAAACCAGTGCTACTCAAAATGTGGTCGCAGACCAGAGTTGGTCCATGGACTGTGTGTTATTAATCAGTAAAAAGTACAAAAATTGAGAATAAGTGCTTATAAACATTTATAGATATTTGACAAAGAAGCTTTATTTGCATCTAATAATGGCAAATTTGGCATTGATTTTTAGACATCTTTGTATTTTTGTTTTATTTTATATTGATTCATTTTTATCATAAAATGAATAAAATGCAAAAGAATCAGTTCATGATAGATTGAAAATAAACAAAACCAGTGCTTCACCAAAGATAGTTTTAATCGAGCACAAGTTTATGCCTTCTCCTACCTTCCCAATTTTTTTCCTGTGAAGAATGATGATGACTAATAAATGTAAATTTTCCCATTTATATTTACCATAAAGTATAATTTTATACTTTGCATTTGTTTTGTATCCCTGTTATCGCAAATTGCCATAATATTAGCAGCTTAAAACAATGCCTACTTATGAGCTCACAGTTCTTTAGGTTGGAAGTCTGGCATGGCATAGCTGGTTTTTCTACTGAGGATATCACATGGCCAGAAATCAAGGTGTTAGTCTGACTGTGTTCTTGTCTGGTGGCTCTAGGGAAAAGTCTGCCCACAAGCTTATTCTTGTTCTTAGCAGAATTTAGCTCATTACAATGGAAAGGCTGAAGACCCCATTTTCTTGTTGGCTGTCAGCAAGAACCTGCTCTCAGCAATAGGATCTGCTCACAATGTTTTGCTACTTGGCCTCCTTTAGCTTTAAGCTAGTAACTGTGCATTGAATCCTTCTCCTACTTCAAATCTCTGACTTCCTCTGCTGTGACCTAAACCATGTGATTAGATCAGGCCCACATAGATAATCTCCCTGCATTAAGGTCAACTGTGCCATGTAACATAGTCTAATCATGAGTAACATCCATCATATTCACATTCCCAAGTATTACAGAGCTATGTACTCCACAGGGGGTTGAGAAGGAGGAAATCTTCAAGCCCATCATAGAATCCTGCCTATCACACACTTTGTTGAATTTCATATCTGAATTTGGCAATTGTTTATTAAATAACATTCTTTACATAAATCTATCCTGTGTTTGGAGGAGGTCTTTTTCTGTGTAAAATAGGTTAAAATCATTTCATTTCAGTGACCCAAATGATATTCACTAAATACCTCTTACTAATAAAGGAAGAAACTGCACCTGTGTACCATATATTACGGTGTTTAATTTCAATGTCTCAAATTTCACAGAGAGTGAACAAAATAAAATTGCTTCTTGAAAAATTCATTTTTGCAAAGTTTAAATATTCTTTTTTAAAAAACATGTTCCATTAAGAGTTATTTCAAAGGAACACCTAATGTTTCTGCTAGCTTATTATAGATCCATCCTTTTACAACATGAACCAAGGACTGTGTGATAAAGCATACCAGTTAGAAAATATAAACAGATATATGGTAGATAACAAGTAATGCTTTTCTCTCCCGTGACTACAATTTATGTCATTTTAAAGGTGGAATCAAAGGAGCTTATTTTTACAGATATTTAGAGCTGGAAGATATAGCAAGAAATTGCAACACTAGCTAATTAAATCAAATACCATTCATGATCTCTGTTAGCATTTTAGAGTTCAAGATGAAACAAGGTGGAAAAAGTATATGATCCCTTGATAAGTATAACTCGCAACAAGTTGGCAAACTGGTAGGAATTAAAAGCCAAAAATAGCAGTTTTGCTGTGTAACTTTTTTTGCAATGACTTTATAGCTCCACATCCCAGCTTGCATTACTCATTTTGTGAAATAAAGAGAAAACTACATTAAAAAAAAAAAACGTATTCTAAATATATTACTCCACCAAATTGACCAGTTTAAGGAAAATATTCCATGGGATAATGGCATTTGAAGCTCTATATAGAAAAAAAAAGGGGGGGGACCAAATAGTCTTTGACACTGAGAATAACACAGTCAAACAAAAAGTAGTAATTTCAGTCAGTGCAACGTAACCTCTGTTTAGTATTGTGGCTATTTTTATTAAGACAAAAACATCTAAAGTAGTACCTTATTTCTGAATTGTAGTTTAACTATTTTCATTGTTTTTCCATGTTGATGTTTCTATATCAAATTCATCTTAAGTAACACTATTAAGAGACTTCAAGAGCTACAGGTCGTAGACATAAAATAAAGAGCTGGTTTCAAAACACTGTAAATCTTAAAGATTGCACTTCACCATGAGGAAAGACAAATATGTGGAGACAGAGTAAGATAGAGTCAATTTTCCATGAGATAAATTCTTGATCATTGCCTGGTGTCTATATCATGAGACTTGATCCAAGAACTAAAGGATCAAGGTCAGTTCTGTGTTTACTGATTCCTTAATCTGACTGTTTTGGCTTCCAGTGTATCTGCAAATAGATATCCCCAGAAATGTGACTATACCTTTGGCCACTGGGTGAGCCAATTATTGACAAATACCCAAGAGACATGAGCGCACATGTGCCGACAACCCCTTATTCACCCTTAAAAAGAATGCTGCACTAAATTCCAGCACATTTGGGTAGGGATTTACCCACCACCAACAAGCAATGCTCTGACACCAGCCGAATGTTTTATAATTCAACTCAATTCTGACCTTATCTACCTGGAGACAGCATCAGATTCTATAGGTTAAAGGACTAGACCCATCTGAAGCCTTTTGACTCAGATGCCAATCGCAAGTCCAAATTGTTACTTGTGCTTCTGACCAACTGGCTATAAGTTGGAGGTTCCCACAATCACCTCCTAGGACTTCAGACATCAGTCACAAATCCAGGTTGTTATTAGTACTTCTGACCTACTAGCTATAAATCAGATGTTCCAATTACTCCCTCCTTGGAATTGAATAATTTGCTAGAGCAGATTACAGAACTCAGGAAACCCATTTGTTTGTTCACTAGATTACTAACTTATTACAAAGTGTATTAAAAGATACCAATCAATAGCCAGAATAAGAGATACATAGGGTGAAGTCCTGAACAAAGGGGTTTCTGTCTTCATGGATTTTGGGATCCAGCATGGTGGCATGTGGAAGCATTCTGGTTGTTCAATCTGGAAACCCTCTAAACTCCTTCTTTTTTTGTTTTTTAGTGGAAGTTTCATCATATAGGCATGATTGATTAAATCACCAGCCATTAGTGATTAATTCAACCTCCAATCCCTCTTTCCTCTCTAGAGGTCAGGGAGATGGGACTGAAAGTTCCAACCCTTTTTATTCATTGTTGGTTCTGCTGGTGACCAGCTCCCAACTTTAGCTGATTTTGAAGTCACCTCATTAACATAACCCCATTTGTGGCGAAAATGGACTAGTTATGAACAACATGGCGCACATTTCACCTTTATGGCTCTGAAGCCATTTTAGGGACTACAGACAAGAGACCTAATATTATGGCAAAAGGTACTCTCATTGCTCTTACTGCTCAGGAAATTCCAAGGGTTTGCAGAGCTGTCAGCCAGGAACTGTAAGGGAAGACCAAATATATGAGATATGTATATTGGTCATCAGAAAGACTAAATCTATTTCTTATAAATCACAATATTACATCCCCATTGGTGAAGGAGGTATACCCCATTCTAAATAGAATGATATGACTGGACAATGGACAGATGAAGTCAATAGCAGTTTGTTAGTCACATATACTCACAGCCTGGGGAGAACACTGAATGCCAGGAAGGGCCACACAAGAGTTGCACTCAGGAGTAGATTAAACGACCAGGGAATATGGGAGGCAGGCTTTGTAGAATCAAGAGGGTGAAGATCCCACAGCCTGGATCCCACAGCCTGTTTGAATAATTTTGCAGACTGGCAGGGAAGTGAAGCTGGTTGGGTTGTGATCCAGGTGAAGTACAGCTGATCTGGCTGATGAAGAAACTAGCCGGGTGGAGCCTTTTCCACGGAGCGGAGGGCATATTTAGTAAGAGCAGGGGAATTGACAGGACTTGTCAGTTTCAAAGATTTCAAGACTGCATTTGAAATGTTAGGTTTTATAATACAGCTTGAATGAGGAAAGTCCAAACAAATCAAAACCCCACAAGCCCTATCAAGGCAAGGAGGGAAACCTAGCCACTAGTCACTGAAAATTTTCTTAGTAGATAATAACAACAACAACAATGGTAACTCCAGAACCTCATCTTGAAGTTCTAGGAGGAAGTAAATTCCTTAACAATTTCCTGCCTATCCACCCAGCTGCTTTATCATTTCCTCTGACAACTACTGATCCTGATTCTCATCATGATATTTATTTACATATTTGTCTTTCTCACTTTACCTGCATGAATAATTTCAGTTTTTGCCCATGGGCAAGACCAGGCTACTCCAGGAGGTGACCTGGTGCCTGTACAAACTACTCCCTGCCTACTTTCCTCTTGGCACAGAGACTGTTGTTTCTATGATGGGCTGTTTCTGTTTTTTTTTTTTTTTTCCAGAAAAGTACTATTGAAGTTTTATTTACATGAAGTGATTCATTTCCACCTTTTTGTCCCCCCTCTCCGGTAGCTTGGAAAATGCCAAAAACCTCAAAGTACTTCATGTTGATGCTGAATCATCTTTAGATGTTCTTGGAGTACAACTCCAAGCTCATGAATGTGCCTACCACAGGAGGAACTGACCCTCCACCTCAGCAGACACTAAGTAAAGCTGTCTATTTTACACCTGTCTACCGTCACCTTGGAAAGATGAAGAATGTGTGTGAGATATGGAGGTAGAGAGAGAGACAGAGAGAGAGAGAGAGAGAGAGAGAGAGAGAACAGGAGAAAGCAAGAGAGAAATTTGCAAAATTCTAGTAGATTCCAGGAAGCAGTGCCATTAATAACATGTGTCACTCTTGATGACATTAGGAGTCAAATTCTAGACTTCACAGCCAGCCACCAGGGGAAGTTTTTGCGGGTATAGTCACTACATAAACTCCCATTTGGTCTTTTTGGTACCCCCTGCCCTGCAGGCATCCTGTAAATTTTCTTGACTTTATTTAACAAGATTTCTGAACCTGCACGTCCTCCCTGTGCAATAAGTGCCAGGAAGACTGAGGTCACAGCAACACCTGCTGCTGGAGTTGGGGGAAGGTGATGAGAAGCAGCTGTTTTGTTCTTGGTTCCTGCAAATCAACTACTGCCTTAGAGAGGCTAAAACCACTCCAGAAGTAGGCTGCCTCCTTGGTTGTGTCCTATTATTATTCATTCATTCATCCATTCATTCATTTATTTATCCAAAAATTATTTACTGAGCACCAACTATAGACCAGACATTCCTGCCACCACTGCTCTTATCCTGCCTTGATCTGCTGAGGGAAAGAGAAAGAGAAGAAAGAGGGACATACAAGTGTGCTAAAACCATTCGACACTTTTTCTTAGCCAATTCAAGTCCTGAATAAAATGGAACATAAATTTTTAAATATTGAAAGGCCTCCAGTATAAATAATTTTTAAAGTAGATCATTTTCTTTAGATAATTATCTCTCTTTTTTAATTTGTAATTTATCAATTATAGTTGACATACAATATTATATTATTTTCAAGTGTACAACAGAAATTTATAACTCATGAAGTGATCACCCCCATAAGTCTAGTACTCACCTGACACCATACATAGTTACCACAATATTGACTATAATCCCTATCCTGTACTTTATATCCCCATGACTATTTTGTAACTACCAATTTGTACTTCTTAATTACATCTCATTTTTCACCCAGCTCTTCAACCCACCTTTCATTTGGTAATCATCAAAATGTTCTCTGTATCCATGAGTTTGTTTCTGTTTTGGTTGTTCTTTTATTTGTTTTTTAAATTCCACATATAAGTGAAATTTTTTGGTATTTGTCTTTCTCTGTCTGACTTATTTCACTTAGCATAATACCCTTTAAGTCCATCTAAGATGTTGTAGATTGTAATATTTCATTCTTTATTATAGATAGGTAATATTCCAGTATATATTATGCATCACTTCTTTATTTTTAAATATATATTCTTTACTTTTCAACTACATTTGACATACAATATTATATTAGTTTCAGATGTGTAACACAGTGATGGACATTTATATAATCACCTCAGTACCCATCTGACATTATACATAATTACTATAATACTATTGACTATATCCTCCATGCTATACTCTACATCCCATGACTATTTTGTGACTACCAGTTTGTAACCCTAAATCCATTACCCCTTCACCCATTTCCCCAACTCCCTTCCCATCTAGCAACCATCAAAATGTTTTCTGTATCTATGAGCTTATTTCTGTTTTGCTTGTTCATTTATCCTGTTCTCCAGATCCCATATATGATGCTTGTCTTTTTTTGTCTGACTTACTCCACTCAGCAAAATATTCTTTAGGTCTATCCATGTTGTTGGAGATGGCACAATTTCATTTTCTATGGCTGAATGTTATTACATTGTATTTATGTATACCTCTTTTTTATTCATCCATTAATGGACACCTATCAGTGGCTATTGTAAATAATGCTACAATAAACATATGGATGCACATGTCCCTTTGAAGTAGTGTTTAGGGTTTCTTTGGATAAATACCCAGAAGTGAGATAAAGTTTCTTTGTCTTTTGTTAGTCTTTGTTTTAAAGTCTATTTTATCTAGTGCAAGTATCGCTACCCCAGATTTTTATTTTTGTTTCCACTTTCATGAAATATATTTTTCCATCCCTTTCCTTTCAGTCTCTGTGTGTCTTTCAATATGAAATAAGTCTCTTGTAGGCAGCATATGCAAGAGTCTTGTTTTATTATTCATTCACCCTATGTCTTTTGATTGAAGCATTTGATTCATTTATATTTAAAGTAACTATTGATAAATGGATAGTTATTGCCATTTTGTTATTTATATATTTTTTCTTCTTAAAGAAGTTCTTTATTATTTCTTTAATACTGGTTTTATGGTGATAAACTCCTTCAGCTTTTTCTTGTCTGGGCAGTTCTTTATCTGTCCTTCCACTCTAAATGATAGTTTTGCTAGGTAGAGTAATCTTGGTTGTAGGTCCTTGCTTTTCATCACTTTGAATATTTCATGCCAGTCTCTTCTGACCTGCAAAGTTTCTGCTGAGAAATCAGCTGACAGTCTTATGGGGGCTCTCTTATAGGTAACTAACTGCTTCTCTCTTGCTGCTTTTTGGATTCCCTCTTTGTCTTTTAACTTTGGCATTTTAATTATGTATTGATGTGGACCTCTTTGGGTTCATCTTGTTTGGGACTCTCTGCACTTCCTGATCTTGTATGTCTATTTCTTTTGCCAGGTTAGGAATATTTTCCTTCATTTTTTCTTCAGATAGGATTTCAATTGTTTGCTCTCTCTCTTCTCCTTCTGGTATCTCTATGATGTGATTGTCGGTATGCTTGATGTTGTCTCAGAGGCCCCTTAAACTATCCTCATATTTTGGATTCTTTTTTTCTTTTTGTTGTTTTGATTTTTTTCTGCTATCTTATCTTCCAAATCACTGATTCAATCCTCTGCTTCATCTAATCTATTTTGTTTACCTGTAATGTATTCCTCATTTTGGTTATTGTATTCTTCATTTCTGATTAGTTCTTTTTTTATGTTTTCTATCTCCTTGTTGAAGTTCTCATGTAAATCGCTGAGCATCCTTACAAGCGGTATTTTAAACTCTGTGTCTGGTAGATTGCTTGTCTCCATTTTGTTTAGTTCTTTTTCTAAAGCTTTATTATGTTCTTTCATTTGAGACATGTTTCTTTGTCTCCTCATCTTGGCTGTCTCCTTGTGTTTGTTTCTATGTATTATGTAGAGCTGCTATTGTCTCCCAGTCTTGGTAGAGTGGCCTTATACAGTAGGTGTCTTATGGGGCCCATTGATGATCTTCCTGGTCACCTGAGCAGGGTGCTCCAGGTGTGTCCCTTGTGTGGGTTGTGTGTGCCTACCTGTTGTAGTTGAGGCTTGGTTATTGTTGACACATCAATAGGAAGGATTGACTCTCAGACTGCTTGGTCATGAGGACTGGTCAGTAACTACAATGGAGAAGCTATTGTGCATGGGGCTGACTCTACAGAGCAGGAATCATTTGGTAACTGTGGAGTTTGCCCTTTGGCTGTGTCATTTGTGGAGGTGGTTTAGTGGTGCTCTGGTATGGTCTGAAGCTGACCCTCTAGGTATGTTGGTTCTGGGGCCTCTTGGGAGAGCCTCAGTGCTGCCTATGCCCTGCCCAGGACCACTTGGTATGAGCTACAAAGTGATCTGCAGATGGTTGCCACTTGTGCTGGGCTTGGAGGTGTCTAGGAGAGGCTAAGCTGCAAACTGAGACCAGCTGCTGCTAGTGCCGGGCTTGGGGCTACTTAGCAAGAGTTACGGGGCATGCTGAGGCCAAATGATGCTTGTTTGGGGTTTGTGAATCTTTGAGAGATTTTAGGAAAGTCCATAGCATTAAAGTACTATCTATTTAAGTTAACACTAGGTTAAATAGATTCTGAGTTGGAAAATTAACCTCAAAATATAGAAATCAATTTTGTCATATTACTTTGATCCAATAAGAGATCCTGAGGAATATACTATTAGTCTAATAATAGAAACTTATGTTTAATAATTTTTATAAAGTAAGAAAAGTCTTCTTGAAAACCAACTAGAAAGCTTATTGTTGATGTGATCATGTGTTAAATATACTAAATATTCCAGATGACCCTGACTGAGATCAATGAGAAAAAGCAATGTGTCTTAGCATCTCAGTTTTCAATGGGGGTAAAGTCATGAAGTTACAAAACTTCAATTTAAATAAACACACACACCCCCATACACACACATACACAAACATACACAAAGTACTAATCTTTTTAAACCTATAAAAGAATTCTATGTTTTTTTTAAATAAACAGAGAGCCTGGGCTATATGTTAAATAAGGAGATTAAACCATTGCTCAAGCTGAGGAAAGAAGTAAAAAGATAATTTTCATTGTTAGTAGCAGTGCCACGGTGGGAAAAAAAAAAAACTGCAGAGAAAGTTGAAATCATCTCCATTATTTGAAGAGTGTCTTTTTGTCTATTTGATAGCCTGAGATGTGGCTATATAAGTAATAGCTGATTTCCTAAGCCTCCAAATAAGACCCCTGGCTGGGCAACAACTAAACGTTAGCCTTAAAAAACCCTGAGCAAAGAACCCAGCTGAGCTATCTGGATTTCTGACCTGCAAAACTGTTAATAATAGAGAGTTTTATTTGAAGCCACTAAATTTGTGGTAATTTGATACACTGCAGTAAAAAGCTATTAGGTGAAGGAGGTGATAAAGTACTGATTCTATGCTTCTAAACAAAATTCCAAATAGTTCTACCAGAGGCATACTCCCTACCTGCCCTATCTCACTCTCACTATTTCTGGTCATAGCTTTCCTTCCTGTTTGCCCATTTCCTCTTTGCTACACCCATCATATGGAATGAATGATGCTATCTTCTAGGCTCTTTCCCCCATGATCTTTTATCTTCTTCTAGACATCACATCTTTGACCCTCCTCATATGAAGCCTCTCTCAGTACATCACTAAACTTCAGACTCAGAGATGCTGCTACCTCCTTCTCAGTTTGTCCTAACATAGAAGGCAGGGCACTATAAAGCCTAACACATTTTATTTAGCTTTCTTCATCACAAAAGGTTGCCTTCCCTGAGGGGGTTGGGGAAGAATGATTTTGAAAAACATTTCGGGAAAAAAAATAAGCAGGTTTGGAACTGACAGGATATGGAAGATGAAGAAAAAGAGTCAGTATGGAGCCTGGAAGCATGACAAATGGTGAGACCACTGTCAGACTTCAGGAACTTAAAGAGAGTTGGCCTTTTAGGGGCAAGATGGTGAGACTGATTTTATTATACTGAGTGTAAAGTGTTAGAGGAACATTCAAGCTGGCTTTATGCTCCTTAGAACTGTAAGTTCCTTGAGGCCAAAGACACTGTTCATCTTATTCATGGCAGTAGCTCCTGAGCCTTTCATAGTGCTGGTAGCATTTTAAGTGCTCATGAAATATTTCTCAAATGAATTAATTATTTATTTAATAAGTACTCATTTGGGATTTAGAGGGAAGAGTGTTGGAGGTTATCATCTAGAGTAGGAAAGCACTCGTCATAAGCAACAAACTAACATTTAAGAAGAAATCTTACAGGAATTTCAGAAGAGACGAAAGCCAAACACAAATTAAACATCAGATGGTATTACAGACTGATCGTTAATTTTGGAGAAGAGTAAGATATGATATTATAGCTGAAGATTTTTTAAAGTCCTTTTCTATTTGTAATACATTCTAAAGCAATTGTGAGTGAAATCAGACAATGGCTGGGTTTTTATTTAAATACCTCAAAAGAAGTATGAGAAAAGGGGAATTGAGAATGATGAAGCAAAATAAATAGTTTGTTATTAAACCTGAATGATAGGCACATGGGGTACATTGAACAATTCTCTCTACTTTTGTATTTATTTGAAAATTGCCATAATGGAGGTTAAAAAGAAAGATAAGAAGGGAGGGAAGAAAGAAAAGAGGAAGAGAGACAGAGAGAGAAGGAAAAGGAAGAGGAGGAAGTTAAGAGGGAGAGAAGGAGGGAAGAAGGGAAGGAAGAACTACTCAGAAAACAAATAAATAGCTACAACTGATTGTCAACTGTTTTTCATTGATATTCTTTTTTGCGCCCTCCATAGTCTACAATATATCCTGTTAGTTGGACTGTAGGGATTTGCATCTGCTTCTAAGTCTTGAGAGAGTTTTCATTCTTCTAATCACTAAACATTTACTACATGGTGACTATGTGAGGCTTCATGCTAGAGTTAGGTTGATATAAGTAAGAGATAAACATGTTGTGTGGGAAACCAAATAAGACGTTATTTTTACCAAAAAAAAATTATGATTTTTCTGCATGTCAGTATGGGAATGATCTCATTGAATAGCTGTAAAATACATGAGCACAGTGCTGTTTTCTTTGCTCTCTAATGTACTGGAAACAAAAATTCATCTTTATTACTCTTTTGTGTCACTACCTAAAGCAGGACCTGATCAATCTGGGTCCATCAGACGAAAGCAGGTTTGGAAGAAGAGACTGCCTGCTTCAGAGGAGAGCTTGGAGGGGTCACTGCCCACCTAGCCAGAAGATGCACAGTCAGCCCCAAGCAGCCCACTGACTGAGTTCTATAACAACCCCAACAGAGAAGTTAATCTGCTTAATGGAAAACAGATACATTTCATACTTACACCTATTACAGTTCTGATCTTAAACATTTCCTGCTTCCTAAGCACTCTGCTCAGCTAAGGGGAGGTAAAGGTATGGGGATCCTTGATGTCTCCAAGTGCAGCCAAGGTGAAGTGCAACAGACAAGATTACCTGAAAAATGCTTTTCCTCTCTACTCATCTTTTCCAACCCAGGGAATGCAGTAGGAAAAAAGGAGCTTGGGAAAGTAATTGAAAAAATGTGGTATGTAGGCAATAAATACCTTGTTCTTTGTTTCTCTGGTGGCACAGGAGTGCAACCTAAAAAGGATGAATTTTACAGAATTTACTAAGTTTCAGTATCGTGTTTGGAGGAGATATCCATCATTTCAGACATGTGCGCAAACATAATAGGAGGGGAAATAAGCGCAATGGAAAGGAAAAAAAAGATACCATATTAAGGATAGGAGCTCAGAACAAATAATCTAGAATAGCCTAATTCAGTAACCATCTTGCCATAACATCTTGAGAACAAATCACAATGTAATGTTTGAAAGGGTTCAGGGCTTGAGAACAAAAGGCAAACGATTGAATCTTAGCTCTCTCAATTATTGGTGTAAAAAGTCTTAACTTCCTTGACCCTCAGCTTCCTGACTAGAACATGGGTTAATAATGAAGTCCAGGTTGGTAGGTGAAATAAGACATTCATGTGCTCGATTAAGGTATATTCATTCTACTGGAGTAGGTATGAGTTTTTCAGGCCAAATCTCAGATGTGTGAAAATGTGAATTTGTCTTTTTCTATGGTTGAATTTTAATTATTTCTTGTATCTTAAACTCCCACTTCTTCTACTGACAGAAATTAAATGTAGTCATTTCCTATAAATCCAGTTGAATCAAGGTATTCTAAGTCAAGAGTGTTATATTTAACTGTATGGGTAAGAAACGTTTTCCTCTGAGTGGGACAGGGGGTGAGAGATGCCTCAGTAAATATGACCAGGGACCATCCCCTGAGGATAAAAGCCAAAAATAGGCCTGCTCCTAATCAGCTAGAGAATGGGCACATGGCTAATGTTGGACAATAGGATAACCTTACCCAACATCAAATCAGCAGTGAACAAGATGTGAGGAACACTGGAGAATTTATCCTGGAAGCAGCTGCATCAACAATAGCATTCAAAGCCCTATTCTGGGGGTGGCAGAAGTTGATAGCTGTGAGGTCCTGTGTTTATTTCTGAAAGCGATGATACAGTGGTGTTGTCATCTACATCTTACCAGACACCTCTGTGCTGTGGGTTTGGCTGGAGGCTGTTCTGCCTTTTTTCTGAGACCATTGATTTTAAGAACTGTCTGGTGTCCTTCCTGTAAATTTCTTTTCTGCTTATGTTTATCAGAGTTGTTTCTTTGTTTCTAACCAAGAATCCTGACGAGTCACTTAAATCTCCCTGAGAGGGTGGTAGGGCAAGGCACCTAAGTTCCACGGAGCTTCACATAGCAGCAGCTCATCCAGAGGAGACTCCTGGTCTTTGGTCATGACCTGTTCCACACGAGAATATACAGAGATGTGCATCGTTCTATCTAGTCTTTTAGTCTTTTGTCATCATCCCCTCTCCATGCTGGTCACACCTGAGATGTTCTTGTTCCCATTTTCTTCCTGGTCTTATGGTTCACAGCACTTTTTTTTTTATGGCATTTCCATCCTGTAAGTTTTCCAGCCTCAGTCTCAGATGCTGGTCAATGTCAGTCTCATGAAAAGCATTTACTTCCCCTGCACCCCACTAGGACATTTGAAAGATCTGTAGATTTACCTGAGATCAGTCTGCCTTGCTACACGATATAGGTGCTTCTGTTTGTCTAACCCACAATAGCACAAAGAACTATGGGGGTTGCTGCTTCCCAAGACCCCAACAAGAAGTGGAACATAGGGTTTCTTGATATTTGGATCCCAAAGTCTGTCTGAGACCTATGGTCATCCACTGGAATTTAGTCCAGCATAGGAGGGGTCCGACTACAGGGCCTGGTTCTTGAGGACATGCATCAGAACTAACTACCCCAGGGTTCTCCAACTCTCCCCTATCCCCAGGTTGGACGATCATACACTCCTTTGAGAGGAGTGGGAAGAGTCACCCAAATATATCATGTATTTGCCCAGGTTTATTCCATATTTATTGTTTAGACAGGGACTTTGGCATATGTATCATTGTTTGTTTTTAAAATGTATACACATTGCTACTTTACAAATCAAATCATATTTTAAAGTATGTAATGAAAACAGTAACTTCTATCTTACTTTTACCATCCTTCATGCAATTATTTTTAATTATTTTAGCTATTTCTTCTATAATAAGACTATTGCTATTCATTAATTTATCTGTTTTCTATTATGAAATGTGTATATTTAGCTCTATTACATTTTCTTTTTTTCCTGCTGATTTGTCCACTAAAAATTTCATGGAAACACATTAAAAGACACAAAACTGTAACACTGAAAAACAAGACAGTGATTTGGTTGTCAAGCAACCTATTAGCAGAATCCATAGGAAATAATTCTGTATTTACAGAGTCAAACCAAGAACTATACTTGATAAAATCTGAATGTAAACATTAAGAATCGTTAATAAAAGATAATACAGATAAAAATGTACTCCTAAAATTATACAAACTTAAGAGGAGAAAAGGAAGATGTGAGGGGTGATAGAAGAAAAATCATGTCAAAATATTCATTTTACACAGAATATAATTAAAATAGATATGGTCTTTACTTTGTTTAACAGAAAAAAATAACATCATAACAAATATTGAAAAACTTAAGGGTAACCATCAGCAGAATTAAATCAGAATTATTATTTCCTAAATGATTGGGGTGGGGGAGAGGAAGAAATCCCAGAAAATAAGGAAGTGTAGTTCACATATTCACATAGAGATAACATAAAAAGAGGCCTATTTTTATTTTTTAATTTTTTTATGTTCTTTGATTTTTTCCTAGCTTTGCTGAGGTATAATTAACAAATAAAAATTATATATATTTAAGTTGTGCAATGTGATTTTTAAGGTATACATGTGATGATTTAATATATGTAAATATTGTGAAATTATTACCACAATTAACACATCCATCACCCTCACATAGTTACCATTTTTTTTGTGTGATGAGATCACTTAATGTCTACTCTCTTAGCAAATTTCAAGTATATAATACAG
>NW_011888996.1:541379-560082 GCF_000151845.1 Pteropus vampyrus | reverse complement strand
GAGGAAGAAATCCCAGAAAATAAGGAAGTGTAGTTCACATATTCACATAGAGATAACATAAAAAAAGGCCTATTTTTATTTTTTAATTTTTTTATGTTCTTTGATTTTTTTCCTAGCTTTGCTGAGGTATAATTAACAAATAAAAATTATATATATTTAAGTTGTGCAATGTGATTTTTAAGGTATACATGTGATGATTTAATATATGTAAATATTGTGAAATTATTACCACAATTAACACATCCATCACCCTCACATAGTTACCATTTTTTTTGTGTGATGAGATCACTTAATGTCTACTCTCTTAGCAAATTTCAAGTATATAATACAGTATTATTAATTATTGTCACCATGCCGTACATTGGTCTCCAGAATTTACTCATCTTATAACTGAAAATTTACACCCTTTGACTAACATCGCCCTATTTCCCCCCAGGTATAAGCCCACAGTAACCACAAGTCTATTCTCTGCTTCTGTGAGTTCAACTTCTTTAGATTTTACATGTAAATAAGATCATACAGAATTTGTCTTTCTGTGTCTGGCTTATTTCATTTAGCATGTCCATGTTGTCCAAACAGCAAGATTTCCTTCTTTTTTATGGCTAAATAATATTCCATTCTGTGTATATGTCACATTTTCTTCATCCATTCATCTATCAATGGACTTAGGTTGTTTCCATATTGGCTCTTGTGAGTAATGATGCAGTGAACATGGGAGTGCAGATACCTCTTTGAGATACTGAGTTCACTTCCTTTGGCTATATACACAGAAGTGAGATTGCTAGACCATATAGATTGTATGAAAGTTTTATTTTTAATTTTTTTGAGAAACTTTCCTCCATTTTCCATAATGGTGTACCAATTTACATCCCTACAAATAGTGTACAATGGTTCCCTCTTCTTCACACTCTTGCAAAACCTTGTTATCTCTCTCTTTGATACCAGAAACATGCTTAATTTTTAAACCTAGCCTCTGCCATATACTAGCTGTGTGATTTAGGCAGGTCTCAACAAATTCAGTTTTTCATCTGTATAATGAAAATGAAATGCCCACTTTATGTGATTATTACAAGATCAAATAAGACTGAACAAAACTCAGATCCTTCTGCCGCACAGTGTCAATGGATTTTCACATTCAAAGTAGCATAGTCCAGGATTCAAAAGCATTGTTTAAAAAGTTTTAATCCTTTTATGCATTTCTTGAAGAACATAAAGGAAATTCAATTCATAACTTAAAGTATGATTTCTTAAAATTTCAGTTTTCTCATAGTCCATAGCTTCTCTAGAGTCCCTATTCAAGTCCCTCACTGATGTATACTCTTGCCAAGCTCTCCTCAATGCGATAGTCCGTACTAGCTCTTATTTTCTTAGTCTCTTCTCTGCCTTTTTCCCAAACCATCCAGTCACATGTCAATCTGCCCACTTTCTTGATTCTGGATTTAAAAATCATAGGAGCCAGGCCACAAATTTGGATCTCTTCTTACAGGAGATAAGAGAATTTGCATAGAATAAGAAGCAGAGTAAAGGAAGGAAAGAAGTAAAATTGGAAATATGTTTTAATAAATTTTATCCTTTTCACACATTAAAGTTTCTTACACATAATAAATACTTAATAAATACTATTTCCCTTCTCAATGACTTCCAACATTTCATAAGTGCTTATTATTTGTTTCTGATATATCTTCCATAAATAAAAATGATTATTTAATCTTTGAACACTAAATTTCTCAACACTCTCTTCCCAACTCTGCTAACTTAGCAATTGGAAAATGGGCACTGATTCACAGGAGGGCCACTGCTGTTTTAAAACAAACCTATGATTCAGATAAAATTAAAAACTTATATTACAATATGAATAATTACCTTCTAAAGTCTCTATTCTGTGCTTGATATTTTTTCATTATATTTTCTTAAAGCAAGACACACCTGCACCCCTTACCATTCCTGAGGGGACTAGAGTGAAATTAGACTCTACAAAAGACCCCCTTGGTTGTTCAACTTTTTAAAAAGTAAGATTTTTTTTTCCTCCTGACATTTTAGAAGTGTTATTAAAACTCACTAGATTCTTGGGATTTGGAGCGGGAAGAAAAGAAACAACTGAAACCTCCCCTGGATATCATATTTGTTTTGACATGTGGGTGTGGTGTGCTTTTCTGGCAATGACTGCGCAAATTTAGCCCTGGGTGTCTACAGGACACAGCGCAGCCATGTCTAGGTTGCTTGGATAAGGAGTATTGCCTTTCTGTCTGCAGGTCATTCACACACAGCTGCTGGGCTCAGGTGTCATAGCACCAAGTTACTTTGCTCTTTCATTAAGATCTTAAGCTACATACTTACGTGTTCAATAACAAAAAGCAGGGAGACAGACTGGTTAAAGTTTAATATAGTGATAGATGGAGATGGGCTTTTGGGGTCATGAGTCTGCAGGAAAGGTACAGGTTGCAGGTTCATGACCCTTTGGACTAGATACCAATGTCTTTTTTTATGACATAGTTTTAATTGGGTGTCGGGATATTATTTCTGCCACCTCTTTTTTTTTTTTTTTTTATTCTGCAGTCTTTTTTACCTTGTATTAGTGGAAGGCCTTCTTAGGCATCTTTGAAAATTTGAGATTGCATGTCTCTCATATATCTTGGCACTTTGTGTAGAAGAGTGACATATGGTTTTTGTTGTAGAATTTCTTCTGATGAAATTAGTTTTTAATATTTTCTTTGTCTCAGCCATTACCTTTTCTATCTTTTGGTCATGTATTTTTGTACCTCTTGGGTTTCGTTTCACATATTCATCACATTATTTCTCACCTCCATACTTTTGCATGTGTTGCTGCCTCTGATTAGAATTCCTTTTCTTCACTTCATTTTCCTGCTGTCTACTTGTCCCTCAAAACTCAATTCATGTCACTTATTCCCAGAAATCTCTTTGACTCTCCATTTTGTTTCCATAGCAGCCTATATATATATCACTATCATTTTTTAAACTAATAATTGCTGAGCACTTACTAAGGGCTAAGCACCGGGTTAAGCACATAACTTCTATGAATTCATTTAATCCTCATGACAACCTTATGTTGTAAGAACTGTCACTTAGAATCATTTTATAGACAAGATGGGGAGATGTAAAAACATTAAAGAACTTGCCCTAAGCCATGCTACTCATGGATGATGAGGTCCATATTCAAGTGCAGTTCTGTATGACCTCAAAATCTGTTCTCTTTAGCACTAGATGTTTCTACCTTTTCTAATAATTATTGTATACTTGCTGATATATTTTAATTATGGGTATACTTTCTTATCTCTTCAATTAATTTGAAAGTTCCTTGAGGCCAGAGCTAAAATTTTACTCATATTTGTAATTTCAGTGTACACTAGCAAAGTTCCTGGCTTAGAGCAAGTACTCAACAAAAAGCTGTTGAATAAATCAGAATGGAGGTCACTATTCTGTCACTTTATGTGTTCAGCTTATGTCAGATTGCCTCTTTTCTCGGTAATATTAAAACAGATTCACCAGATCAGACCATACCATATGCTAGTGAGGAAAAGCAGAAGGACTCTGAGGCAACTAGTACATTGGCAGCTCTGAGTAGAGTGAGCAGGAAAAACAATGTGTAAGTGCCCAGGGATGCCAAGCTCCAGGGATGAATTAGTTTGTGCAGCTGGGAGTCAGTGGCAGCCAGCCCACCAATTTCACACAGGAAGCAGTCATCAATAGAGCAACACAAACCAAGAGCAGGAGAAAGATACCCTGTGAAACCAAAAACTGGCTGAAGGAAATCCAAGTAAGTACAAATAAAGGACACGATGGTGTAGACAAGATGAAACGCAGTGTCTATTGATGTTTCAGGACTATAGGCAGTTTTGAATCCCAAGCTCACTTACTTAAAGAATGAACGAAGTAGTGAATAAAAGCAATTATGTGGCATAACTAAACAGATAGGGTGATATATTAACAGTCCCACTGAATGTAACAGATTAGGATGTGCATGAGAAAAATGTAATTGTCTGTGACAAGAAAAGGAGAGGGTTAAATATTTTCTGAGAATTTTAAAAGGGGTAAAAAGGGGATTATACGATATATGCAAAGCTGAAGAAGTCATACAAATGTAATATACAGGGAAGAAGAGTTACAGAGTTAGGCAGGACTAAAAGATGATAGCAGAAAAGGTTTCAGATGAGACAAAAGGGAGAGAATAGATGAATATGTATTATAAGTTTCCATTTTGAGGGGAAAAATCTAAAATTGTTGGGAATAAATAACATACAGCAAGAAAACAGTGGAGAAAAATAGAAAGCTACTTCTTTTTAAATAATAAAATCCTGGCGATCAAAATCTTGGCTTCAAAAGAATCCATTTTAACAGAAAAAAAGGTAAAAGGGAAGGAAAGTTTTAGAAAAATGAATGAAAGAGGGGAAAATAAAAATACTAAAAGCAGCCCATTGCAGGAAACATAAATTCCAAATCTGTGGGAAAAGCACAGTGACACCGAACCTGAGACAGCAAAGGGCAAAAAAAAAGAGGTGCTCAAAGTGGGCCTGAAAAGATTTAATTAAATATGAATGTCATAAGTATGGAGGAAATGCACCATCAAGTTGAAGCATAGGATTTAAATAGTGTACACCTACGGAAAAGAGCTGGTATATAAAATTGTTCCAAAAGAAATGGGAAAATTAGGAAGGAAATGACACACCTTATAGATCAGTGTTCTCCACCTTGGCTGCATATTAGAATCCTATGGGAGCTTTTTTAATCACACCAGTGTCTAGGCCCCAGACCCAGATATTCCCAATTAATTTGTCAGTATTTTTAACCACCCCGCCTCTCCACCAGGGGAATCCAATGTGCAACCAGAGTTCAAACCACTGCTATATCCCCACAAGTCACTGGTGGTAAGAAAGTATTCATCTGTTAGCTAATAAACATGAAAAGTGACTGAAATTAAAAATTTGTATGCAATATACATATGACATATTATTGAATTGTACACTTGAAACCTATATAAATTTATTAACCAATGTTACTCCAATAAATGTAATAAAAATAAAAATTTTGAATCAATCTGTAAGAACATTCTAATTGAGGAATGCTTATTCATATAAACCTGTTTACACCATGTAGAATGAATGGTATATCTAAAAGAGAAATTAATCAATAGAAGATATATTTATATGTAAATAAGAATAAAGGTAAAATTTAAAGTCTAAAAATATCTGAAAAAAACTGAGAAATTTGCCAAGGATGCAAAAGGAATCAGTAAATCTTTTAGAATATAATGAAATTTAAAATAAAGAGAGAAATAAGCAAAGAGAAGGGAGATATGATCTTCCTTACAGAAAGGACCTATATCTTTGTCTCTCCACATCTAGAGAAAGGTCTGGCATGAAATTGGAATCCATAATTTTTGCTAAATAAAGGAAATCAGCATCAGGGTAAGCATAAGATAGGACATTGGGCAAGCAGTGTAGTGGATGATGAAAAGCAATGAACTTGGAGTCAGTGTTGATCTCCACTCACTGTACTATCACTGTGTGACCAGAGAAACCAATACATCACCAATGCTCGTTTTTGGACTAGATGGACTCAAAGCTCACCTAGCTCTAAAAGTTTATGACCTTATCATAGCTTTTTAAAAATCAGTATACCTTCAAGGGGAAAGAGAAGTTAAAAACCTTAAAAAGCAAAATAGAGTGTGCCAGATGCACTTAACGGAATTCTTGGATAAATAAAGTGAGGCAATGAAAACACTAAAAATATGAGTAAAGAAAAGGAGTTTATATGTGCACTAAGATATAAGCTCCTGGATGGCAGGAACTTTGTCTGACTTTCTTCCCACTATATCCCTAATACTTTAGAACAATACCTGGCTTATAGTGGGAAGATGGGGAATGTCAGATTTTTATGCAGATCCAAACTAGGAACTAGTCTGTGGAAAGTGCTGTGAAGGAGATGGTTAAAAAAAAAAAAAGAAGAAGAGGAAAAGATGTACAATAAGTGCAAAGTAGTCACATGTCATCAACATCACTTATCTGTATAATTGATATCTTACAAAGGGATTACCATCAACTTAACTCAGTCACACCACAGGCAGTAAGTGCACCAGGGCATGGTTCGTATGAAATATTGCCTTAAAGCTAAGTGTGGTGACATGGAATTAATTCAGAGAGTGAAAGGATTTTAAATACTACAGTACCTGCCAAGTTACTTTTTTTTTCTCCAGCCAAATGCATGTGCTTTTCCACAGAAGAAAGCCAAGAGACATGGATCATGAATCCGTATTTGTATTTCAGGATCATTCCTGAGGAAACACTTCAATTATAGTCAAAACCTTCCCCAAATAGCTCCAATGGATCCAAGGAAATTTAGTCCCCCCAATTTACTTTTCTCAAACAAGGCTGGTTCTCTAATTTATAACCCACAGCTTTCTGGTATAGTAACTTTAACAAGTAGTCTATATTTACCTATCTTCAGTTCAAAGACTGTATTGACTTCATTAAGCTGCCCCATCACTTTCATCACCCACAAATCAAAGGCTCGGATAAAATAATGAAGGAAACAAAAAAACAGAGGTCTACAAGCATTGTCAGAGAAGGCTGACCAGTAAGTTGGGCCAAGTTTTTCAGGGTTTGACATGGCATTCCTTTCATCCAGCAGCCAATACACTTGTATTGAACACCTATATTGGGCACTGTACTAGGACTGACTTGCCTAACTGCATTTGACTTTATTAATAAGTCAAGGTGTCCCCCTAGAGGGCTTCATGGTCTCGTGGGAGAGACAGGTCCACATGTAAGCAGGAAGGGAAAATAAAGGAAACTGATATTTGTTAAATATCTACTGGAGGCCAGGCTCTGGGTATCTGCTTTATCTACTTTATTTAATCTCATGATTTCTTTTACAGATAAGTAAACTGAGGATCAAAGAGAGTATTTACTTACCCAAAGTCTCAAAACCGAGTGTAGCATATGATAGGCACCCAGATTTGTCCTCCCTGAAAATCCATTCTCTTGCCCCTGTACCATACTCAAATTAATTTTCAAAAAGTTAAAATAACAGTAAGTGATAAAAACTATACTAGTGGTAGTTTGAACAAAGGGCTCAGGAGCACAAAGGGCGCAGTGAAACTGTGACTAGACGAGGAAGAAGGTCAAAGAAGTCATCATCGAGGATGTGACATTTGAACTGGGCCATGTTAAACAGCTGGAGTCAGTCCTGCTGGCTTACCGTGTGTTGATTTTTTGACTACACCTCTTGGGCACTTACCAGAGCCACAAAGTGAAGGAAGCAATAATTCTCCTCTGGCCACCAAAACTGCTGAAATGGAGTCACCTGCTATTTCTACACCCACCGGTTTCACATAGAGAGTTTCTCAAATACGTTTGCAGCTAAAGGTTGTTAGCTTAGGGAGAAGCAGGTGTGTGGATGGAGATGGGTGCAGTCTATGTCTGATGGGAGGAGGAGTGCTGTGATGCTTTAGAGTCCTTCTTGCTTGCATGCTGAGGTGAGAGGTATTTAGATTAGTTAAATGGCAGTAAACAGCTACAAAAAGGGTCTACATATGGAGCAATTTTTGTCTGATTTTTTTAAAAAGAAAGATCTCAAGTATGGATTAAAAGAAAAAAAGTGGAGTTTCTGTTTACCTATTCATGATGTATCAACAGGGCTATATGGCTGCCAAATGGGTCTTTGAATGTGCTACTTCATTTTTCCCATTAAGTCCAAGAAGAGTCCCAGAAATGGAAAAATAAGGCATGAAATTTCAGTGAAGCAAAATTTGGAAAAATGTGTGTGATCCACTGAACAAAAGACGCTGGGCTGAACATTAATGGAAAGTACCTTAGAATAAATTGTGGAAAGTTTAGTGACTATGTACTTTGAAAATGAAAGAAAATAATAGAATGCCCACATAAAGCATATAGAGTCAACAAGTAGGGGAAAAGGGAAGAAACTGAAAAGGGTTTTGAAGCACTCTGACATTTCTCTATAAGAGACAGTTAAGGCACACACAGGCAATAGTTGAATAACCACAAGCCAAACAGGTGAAGCAGGACACACTGAGCAGCTCCTAGCTGATTCTCCTGCTTCCAACTTTGCCCCATATAAATGATCCTCCCACTGTGACCAGTGATCTCCCTAAAATGCAGACCTGATTAGAGCACCCCCTATTTAAATGTCTTCAATGACCTCATCTCATGAACAAGTCCAAATTCCTTGGTGTGCCATGCAGACTATCATAATGTGGCCCTCTTACTGCCCAGCTTCATCTCTCCCCTTTCCCAACTCACATCATACCCTCTAATCGTGCTGAATCATCTTAAGATAACCACCACCCCACCACAACCCAATTTAGCCTTTGGAATGTTGAGCATACAATTTCTCTTACATGGAATGCCATATGTTACCACAGTCTTCCCTTTTCCCCTACTCCCCATTCCTTTGTTCTTCTATCTAACATTTATTGGGCCAGGCAATAGGTTAGACTCTGAAGAGAAAACAGTGATGGAGATGAAGATGGTCCTGGCTCTCTGGGTCTAGCTTGGTTATTATCACTTATTTCGTGAAGTGATGTTCCGAGGCTGGATGATTGACTGCCCTTCTTATCTCAAAGCACCATAATGAATGATTGAATTATTTATTGTTAATTAGTTGACTAGGTAATAGTTAAGTACAGTTTAGTGAATAATTAATTATCTATTGAATCAAAAAAGCCATAAAAGACCATAGAAAATACCATTTGCAATTGTACAGGTTTCCCAACAGCATTTGCCTCTCTAGTTCAACAGACTTTTATTTGATCTGATACCACTTATCAGATCAAAAATATTCTTTTTTATTTTTCTAGTAATAATGTATTTTCTTAGTAATAATGTATATTTCATTGGATTTCATTTGCCAGACAGATAGTAGATGCTATCAGGCATCATGCTAGGCACTGGTCATCTGAAGGTAATTAAGATAACCTCTGACCTTAAGGAGTTTGCATTTCAGAAAGAGAAACAAAGAAATAAATTTAATTTTAAAATATACATATGTATGACATATTATAGTGTCAGAGGATGTTTTAAATGTTTTGCCTGAACAAATCTTTCAATCTTCACAAGAGTTCTGAGGTAGAAGACAATTATTATTATTATCCTTATTTTATTGTGAGAAAAGTGAGATTAAGTCATTTGCCTAAACTCATGTTTGAACCCATTCAATCTTACTCCCCAGCCCATGATCTTAGCATCTTAATAAAGCAAGGTAGTTTCTATGTCTTGGCTGCTGTGAATAATGCTGCAATGAATATCAGGCTGCATATATCTTTACGAATAAATGTTTTCAAATTTTGATGGTAGGTACCAAAAAGAGGGATTGCTAGATCATATGATAATTTTATTTTTAATTTTTTGAGAAACTTCCATACTGTTTTCCATAGTGGCTGTACCAATTTACATTCCCACGAGCAGTGTATGAGAATGGAAACAACCAAAGTGTCCTTCAGTAGGTGACTGGATAAAAAAGATGTGGTGCATATGTATAATGGACTATTACTCAGCCATAAGAAAAGATGAAATACTGCCATTTGCAACAACATGAATGGATCTTGAGATGATCATGCTAAGCAAAGTAAGTCAGACAGAAAAAGTTGAGAACCATATGATTGTACATGGGATATAAAACAAAGCAACAAACAAACAAGGACAAACAACCAAAAACTCAGAGACAAACAACAGTTTAGTGGTTACCAGAGGAAAAAGGGTGCTGGGGGTGGGAGTTAGATAAGGGTAGAAGTCAAATGTATGGTCATGGAAGGAGATTTGACTTTGGATGGTAAATGCACAATGCAATATACATATGACATATTATTGAATTGTACACTTGAAACCTGTATAATTTTATTAACTAATGTCACCCCAATAAATTTAATTTATAAAATAGAGCAAGACAGGTAGAGGTGTATACAAGGCGCTGTCTTGAAATAGAGACAAGAACTAAGCCCAAAATAAAAATTCAATAAAATTTTCTTGGAAGAGTTGAGTCCTTTCTCATGCTAAACACAAGGTCAGCATAATGAACCATTATCTCAGCTAGTTGAAAGAGCAGATCCACTGACCCCAGTACAGACAGGTGAGAAGCAACTGGGGTGGCAGTCTGATGACTCACACAAGCATGCCAAAGTCTTTGTTAAATATTAAAGTTATTTTATATCATTTGGTAAATAAATATTGTCCTTAAGGTCCCCAAGTGCCACCTTTGCTGTCCTGACCATCCTAGCTACAATGCCTGCTCTATAAGATTTAAAAAATAATAATTAAAAAAAGATTAAATTTTCCAAACAAGCATGAGTCAGCTTCTATCCTCTCTACTCTGTTCCATTGACCTAATTTTCTATGCCTTTGCCAAAATTACCATCTTGTGATTAGCTATAGGTTTGTAATAATTCTTGTATCAGCCAGGCTAAGTCCTCTTTGTTCTTAAGGAGTGTCTCAGCTATTCATGTCCCTTTATTCTTCTGTTTATATTTTTAAATCCATTTGTCCAGTTCTATTAAAAACTCTACTGAAATTTTGATTGGAATTCCATTGAGATTTGAGAATAACTGATATTTTTGTGAAATTGAATCTAAGAAAACATAAAGTATCTTTTGTCTAGGTCTTAGTAATAAGACCTAGATTGTCATAATTTTCTCTCCTAATAGATTGTCATAATTTTCTCTCTAAAAGTTCTGCACATTTCTTACTAAATGTATTTCTAGAACCTTATTTATGTTGCCACTGTAAACAGTATATTTCAAATATGTATGTTATCTAGTTGCTTACTGCAATTGACTCACATCTTGACCTTAAACATTAATTCAATAGAAATTGTCATTTTACCTTCTATGTAGATAATTCTATCATCTTCAGTGATGACGGTTTTGTTTCTCTCTTTTCAAATTTTACATAGTTTATTTATTTTTCTTCTTTTTCTGTGTTGGGTAGGAATGGCAATAAACTATTGAATAGAAATGGTAATAGCATTACTGTATTGTTTCTGATTTTAAAGGGACTCTTGACATTTCATAATTTAAATATATATCTTCTGTAGTTCTTTGGCAGATACCACTTATCAGATCAAAAATATTCTTTTTTATTTTTCTAGTTTACTAAAATATTTTTAAGATAAATAATTGGGAGTCTTAATTATTGCTTTTATTTTCCATTTATTAAGATACTTAGGTTATTTTCCTCTTTAATCAGTTAATATGGTGATTTTCTAATACTGAACTAACTTCATAACTAGGAAACTAGCTTAGTAATAATGTATATTTCATTGGATTTCATTTGCCTGGTATTAGAAGTTTTGCATCTGTATTAGTGAGTGAGATTATCCTGCAATTGCCCTTTGTCATACCATCATTGTTTAGTTTTGATAATAAGGTTTAATAGCTTCATAAAACAAGTTGGAAAGTGTTCTCTCTGTTCCTATTTGCTGAAAAAAATTGTAGAATTATCTATTATTTAAGTATTTGGATGTATTTGGAAAAACTTGCTTATAAAATAATCTGACATTAGCATTCTCTCTCTGAGAGGATTTTAAGCCACTGATTCAAATTATATTATGATAATGAGACTATTTAGATTTTCTCTTTCCTCTTATTTTAGATGTTATATTTTTTCAAAAAAATTGTACATTTCATCCAATTTTAATTTCTTGAAATAAGGTGTATTTAATATTCTGTTATCTTTTTAAGTTCTCTGTATTTGAATTCATGTCTTCTTTTTTTTATTCCTAATATAGCTTTTATTGGTGTCTTCTATCTCATTTTTTTGATTAGTATTACCAGACATTGAGCCATTATATTTGTCACGTCACAAAAACCCAACTTTTTTATTCTCTTTCTTTTCTATTTTTTTCATTCATTCCAGCTTATATCTTTATTATTTTTTTTTCTATTTTCTTTGGCTTTATTCCATTGCTATTTTTTATTTAAATTTTGAGTTGTAGTTTAGCTTATTAATCTTTTTCAGTCATTCTTTTCTATATAAATTATTAATTATTGCTTTATATGCAATCCACAGATTCAATATGTATTATTTTCTTTTTCATTGAATTGTAAGTATTTTCCAAATTTTATTATGATTTTTATTTGAGACATGAGTTATGTAGTCTTTAGATTTTCATATGTATGATGTATTTATCTTTTTATAATATATTTATGACAGAACATAGTCTGCATGATAATAATTCTCTAAAATTTTATGAGATTTCATTTTGGTAACTGGTTAGTTTTTATAAATGTTCAATGGATGCTTGAAAAACTGTTTTTCTCCAATTGTTTGGTGTAGGAGTCAATATATTAAGTTTGTTGATTGCGGTGGGCAAATGTCCTATATCCAACTTACTAATTCTTTTGCTTGATTTATCAATTGCTGAGAGTTACTTTAATATTGGTTATAATGATAGTGGATTTTTATTTTACCTTTATAGTTTTCTTAACATTTACTTACATTTTTTGAAGTTATTATGTGCATACATGTCTTGAACTGTTATTAATTCCAAGAGAAGTCAACCTTTTGGTAATATGTCATGAATATTTTAATTTCTTAAACTTTTAACTAAACAGTTTAGTTCATTGATATTTATTGAGATTACTGAATTTTTTTAACCATCTTATTTTGCTTTTTATTTGTTCTGTTTTTTTTCTGTTTATATTTTTTTATTGCCATCTTTTGGATTGCTTAAGGTTTTTGCTATCTTTCCATATTTTTACCTATGCTAGTTTGGAATTTTACATTCTTTCTATTATTATTCAATAGCTATTTAGAAATTTTAACATGTAAACATGTTGAAGTCCAAAATGCTTTAACTCCAACTTATATGCTACTATCAGGATATATTTTACTTGTCCCTGAATTTTTTTAAAATTCTCCAAATTAAACATTATTATTGTCATTGTTAAGTATTGTTTTGTACAATGAACATTTATCTTGATTTGCCCACATGTTCACTCTTTTCTTTATTCTTCTTTCTTGCTTGCTTCTCAGACCTTTCTTCTGGGATCATTTTTATTCTTCTTGAAATACGTTCTTCATTATTTCCTCTCTTGATGGTGATAATTACCATACTTAATGGCAACCATTTTTTTGTTTATCTGAAAATATCTTTATTATACTCTCAGTCTTAAAAGATAGTTTTGGTAGCTATATAATTCCAAGTTTACATTTATTTTCTCTCAGACTTAGAAAGTAGTGTAACACTGTATTCTATTTTTTATTTTTACTTTACCTTCAGTGTAAATGTTATTTGTTGCTAATATGTCTTTTCTCTCTAACTACTCATTAGATTATTTTTCCTCTGTTATTCTGCAGATTCACTATCATGTAACTGGTATATATTTCATTGTAACTGGTATAAATTCCAAGCATTTTTCCTGCTTGGAATTTAGTGAAACCTAAATCTTAGTATTTGTCTCTTTTATAAATTTGAGAACACTTTTCACTATTATTTATCTCAATAGTATCTATTTTTCAATCTTTCTATCCTCTCCTTCTTACTCTGATTACACATATTTCGGACCTTCTTATTTTATGATCTATGATGCTTGATTTCTCCTTCATGGTTGCTGTATATTTCACAGTGGCGCATCTGGTCATTTCTGTAGGCTTATCTTCCAGTTCAGTCCTTCTCTTGAGCTGTATGTAATCTGCTTTTAGAACCAACTGAGTTTATTTTAATTATGTTTTTCAGGTCTATAATTTCCTTTTCAAATACGCTTTGCCATCATTGAGAGTCTCTGTGCCTTACTCATACTTTCAATACTGTTTTATATTTCTTTGAACTTATAAAATATATTCACTTTTTATTCTGTTGTTGACCATTTGAATATCATATGTCTTGTATATTTGATTCATCTGCTGGGTATTTCTGATGATTCTCAGCCATGCTTCTTGTTTTCACTTCTGTTTTGTGATGTTTGACTGTTGAATTCATTATCTGATATAAGTTTTATCTGAAGGAATTCCTTTAGAGGCATGAAATTAAGGGTTCTTTCATCCAAGAAGATTTATACTTGTTTCTGCTAGTCATCATTAAACCTATTTTTTTCCTAATAATTTTATTTTTCCCTCCAGCTAAGTCGAAAATAAAATAAGCAAGTTTTCCTTTTAAATTAGGATTTAGCTCTAGTTCACTCTTCACTGTAGGTGTGGTCCTTTTGGGTAGGTAGAGTTTTGGCTTCATACATCTTTGCCCTATACTACATGGACACTAAGATTTGTCCCTTGCTTCCTATGAGTCCATTAAAACTTAATCTCTGGATCAACAGAAATCCGCAGGTGCCCAGAGAACAGTTATAGACTTTTCTCCCAGGATTTATGTGTTTGCTTCATGTATGACTGCTGGAGATTTCCTTACTCTGTTGCCAGCTCAGCCATGCATTAAAAAGTTTTTCCAAACACTTACTATAGTATCATGGATTATTTTGTAGAGTAAGGTTTTTCAGAGTATCAAGTTTTTAACATTGCCAGAAATGGAAATCTAATTCATTCTTTTTAATTTTTTGCCTAAATTAAAATAATTCCTTTTCAGATGACCAGATTATTGTTTATTAAATTTTTTTATAATTAAAAAAATGTTTCTGTAAAAAATAAAAAATTACCAAAACTTCATAGAAAGAGAATATTGCTGAAAATTTTATCATTTCCCAAAGGTATTTATTAGGTTGAACTATGTGAAATAGTCCTTATATAGGTCAAAATCAACAACTTTATATGGTTCGAATAAATATTTCCTTGCAGCCTTTTTAATAACGGTTTTATATAGTTAAAATAATAATAATATATATGATCTTTATTTTTTGAAGGGACATTTTCTCGTTAAACATCTCACAAATAACTTGCTTATATAATTTTCTTACATGAAATTTAGCATAATATTTTTAATCATTTTTTTTATTTTTGGACATTTAAATTGTTTCCAGAATATGTGTGGACACACATGTATAGTGAATATTTTGGGGCATAAAGCAATTTTCTGAATTTTGTACTTTCTCTTAGAATGCTTAAATAGAAATGGAATTGCTGATTCAGAAGATTAAAATTTTAAGAATATTATCAGCTATCAGCAAATCACACCCCCAGTTGCAGAATTTAAAAATATCAGAAACGAAGTATTTTGGATCTCTCTAAATTTCATAATTTGGTGTTTCAACACCTCATTACAAAAGTCATGTGATGCTTTAGCTCTAACATACATCTCACCTATTGTTATGTGTTCTCGTTTTCATATTATCTGTTCTGTGTTTAGCTTTCAGACATTCGCCACATTTTGTGTAATGACTGAAAGAATCTCATCCAACTTCCATTTGGATTTTTTCAAAAGTTCTATACAAGTCAAATTACCTTAATTTATCAAAATTAATTCTTCAAAGAGATATGCCAATTCTTACCAAAGACCTAAAATTTAGTTCCAAGCAGGTGTTCAGATTTTATTTCATTTCTGTTTGTGGAAACACCATTTTGTTTCTCTCTCCCAAATTCTTCTCTATCTAACAAAAATGGCAATAACTCCTACATTTTTTTTCTCACTAGACTGTTTTAATAACAATAATAAAAACTACACTTTGTTCAATGCCTAATCTATGTCAGGAATTATGTTCAGCACTTTACATAATCTAACTCCCATAATAAACTTGCATGTCATCGTCATACTTATTTTATAGCTAAGAAAAACCGAGTCTCAGAGAGGCTAAAGACTCATGGGAAAATAAAAGATATGATTAGAGTTTAAATCATACATACAATTAACCAAAGTTATGGCTCAAAAAAGTGTGCGTGTGGGTCTCTTTTGTGTTGCACAACAGGAGTCTTAGGGCAAATAAAGGACCCAGAGACAAACTGCTTCATCCTTTGTGTCATGGGTAGCATTTGAAAGCCACAATAAAAAAAAACCTAGCTACCAACCTTGTGGAATAATTGCTGAGAAACAAACAAACAAATAAGAAAGCTGAGAAAATAAATGTATAGTCCAAAGATGGTTTTGCTTTTAGCCTCAGTTTAATCAGTTAATAACACCCAAGAACAGCATAGATAAGTTCTTTCATTTAATGCCATATTCAAGCTATGTTGTTTCACAGCTTTAATACCCTGTCAACATTCATCAGGAAATCAGTGAATCCCTCCAGAATCCTGTCATAAACACACAATGGCTTTTCTAAATTATGATAGTGCAACCTTTAGCACACCCCAACTCTATATTAAACTGATGTGTCTCACTCTTACCTTAAGCTCACCAAGTTTCAGCTGAATCCAAGGGAAGCAGAAAGGGTCAATATGGGCCCAGTTACACAAATGTATTTTTGTAGGTTTCACAGTATGCTTTTAACTGTTGATACCATGGTAATCTATATGGTAGACACAAGTTATGTGAAGCAATTCTGGTGACATCCAGGTTGTTGTATATGTTTATACCTACACAGAGAATGTTTACAGTCAGGAAATTTGGAGCCTAATTTAATAAGTTGGTTTTATTATTGCATTACAAATAATATTATCTACCAAAATTCTTATATTGTGCTATATGTATGTGTGTGTGTGTGTGTGTGTGTGTGTGTATGGAGAGAGAGAGAGAGAGAGTCTTCTATGATTATGATCACTGGTTTCTAAATGGATCTGTGTCCTCTTTGAAAATACATAGCTGGAGGTGTTGAGAAGAGAAGGAGATTCAACGAAGTTTAGATCCATGTTGCTTTTCCTAAAGAACTAAGGATTGCAGACTCCTAGATCTTTTGATATTGAAACCACAATACAATACAGTGATGGTCACTTCTGGGTTTAAAGCTTCCATTATTCATGAATTAAATGAAAAAGTTTGTTCTTTTTATTTTTATAATTCACTATTTAGAAGTTATATTCTTAGTCAAAACTCTAACTTTGTATTTAAAAATAAATAGCTCTTACAATGGCAAGAAGAAGAAAAATGCATATTTTGAACCTCTACCTACTACTAATCTGTTTACCACAGCCCTTAGTTCCTCTAAGATTAAACAAAATAAGTTAAATATTGCTTGGTCTTTAAAATATATATATTTGCACATCTTTGGAAACATGGCAGAGTGAGAGATGTCTCCAGATCTCTCCACTTGAAACAACAATAAGTCGAACATCTAAAACTCAATAAAAAACACCCAAGCTGGTGTGCTGAGCATGGGATCTGTGCATAAGAGCCACCACAGGTCAGAACCCGGGGTGTCGGGCGGTGGACTGAGAGAAATAAAGAAGCTGCCTCTCAAAGCCACCAGAGCTCCCTGCAGGAGGAGGGGGAGGGGACAAGGAGCAACAAATTCCTATGGTGAGTTCCCCAAACAGCCCTGCCTGGGAAAGCTGTGAGCTACCCGTGGCTGGCCCGCTGCAGGGCCCAGTCATCAGGGCAGAAAGCAGATAAGTGGGATAGGACCACAGAGAAACAACAGTTGATTTTTGCCGGCTGTGGATGCAAAACCAATGCTGAGCCGAAACCCCCAACCCCCAACCTCCAACCCAGAGGGCCCCTCCTCCCATAACCCCAAGACCAATCACCACAGAGCCCCAGGGGAATCTGGGCAAATGCTGCCGAGACTGTCACTCACACTGACAAGGACTGAAACTGAGATTAGCAAGTGTGATTCAATATCTACAAGAAAATTTAAAAAGCATTATTAAGACTTTATATAAAGCAGAGATCCAAGAGACTTAGACGTCACCTACTGGAAACCAAAAGAAACAGGCTAAAGAGAGATCATTATACAATAAATCTTCTTTCTGGAAAACAGCAGAATACACTTCCATTAATGCCCAAACAAATAGTCCATTAATTACCATGAACAACCAAGGTGACAAGGCTTCTCAGAAAGAAAGAGAAAAATCTCCAGAAAAGAAGCTTACAGACATAGAAATATGTGACTTAAATGGCAGAGAATTCAGAATGGTACTTCTGAAAAAAACTCAGTGAGATCCAAAACAACTCAAATCAACAATTTCAGGAATTGAGAAAACAACTAGATGAGCAGAGCAAGGAGATTTAAACCCTCAAAAAGGATAAAATAGAACTTCTGGAGATGAAGAACACACTGCAAGAGTTGAAAAATGAAATAGCAAGCTTGGGAAGTAGAGTTGACCAAATGGAGGAAAGGATCAGTGATATCAAAGACAGAAATCTAGAAATAAATCAGGAGGAAGAAGAGAGAAACCGAAGAATGAAAAATAATGAAAGAGAAATACAAGAACTAGCTGATACCATCAGGAGAGGAAACATAAGAATAATGGGCATTATCGAAGGCGAAGAAAAGGAGCAGGGATTAGAAAGCATTTTCAGACAAATAGTGGACGAGAATTTCTCAAATCTAAGGAATGAGCTGGAGCTTGGAATTCAAGAAGTCAACAGAACACCCAATTATCTCCTCCCAAAAGGCCTTCACCAAGACACATTGTATTAAAATTACTAAAAATCAATGACAAAGACAGAATTCTTAAGGCAGCCAGGAAGAAAAAACGGTCATTTATGAAGTTAAACCCGTTAGATCATCCTCAGACTTCTCAGTGAAAACTTTACAATCCAGAAAGGAATGGAATCAAATATTTAAACTATTAAGTGAAAGGAACTACCAGCCTAGAATAACGTATCCAGCTTAGCTCTCCTTTACATATGAAGGAGAAATTAAGACTTTTCCAGACATACAAAAATTGAGAGAATTCTCCACTACAAGGCCTGC
>NW_011888996.1:540652-541295 GCF_000151845.1 Pteropus vampyrus | reverse complement strand
ATCACCCTAAATGTAAATGTACTGAACTCACCAATAAAAAGGCACAGAGTTGCAGAATGGATCAAAATACAAAACCTAACCATATGATGCCTCCATGAGACACTTCTATGCTCCAAAGACAAATATAGACTCAAAGTGAAAGGGCAGAAAATGTTACTTTGAGCAAATGGCATTCAGAGAAAAGCGGGAGTAGCGGTACTAATATCAGATGAAAAAGACTTCAAAATAAAAAACTTAAAGAAAGATATTGAGGGACACATCATAATGATAAAGGGAATCATGCACCAAGAAGACATAACACTTATTAATATCTACGGCCCAATCAGGGAGCCCCGAAATATGTAAAACGATTAGCAACAGAACTAAAAGGAGAAACAGACCAAAACACTATCACAGTAGGAGACCTAAATACCCCACTGATGGATATGGACAGATCATTGAAATAGAAAATCAATAAGGAAATAACATCCTTATATGACACATTAGACTCATTGGACATAATTGATATATAAAGAGCCTTCCAACCCCAAACAGCTCCTTATACATTTTTCTCTAGTGCACATGGAACATTCTCAAGAATCGACCACATACTGGGACACAGAGATAGCCTCAACAAATATAAGAGAGTTGAAATCATACCAAC
>NW_011888996.1:539210-539927 GCF_000151845.1 Pteropus vampyrus | reverse complement strand
CAACAAATATAAGAGAGTTGAAATCATACCAACCATATTCTCTGATCATAATGCTTTGAAACTAGAGATCAACTGCAGAAAGAAATCAGGAAGAAACACAAATACATAGAGATTAAACAACATGCTACTGAAGAATAACTGGGTCAGAGAAGAAATACAAAGAGATCAGGAGATACATAGAAACAAATGATAATGATAGTACAACATATCAAAACTTTTGAGACATGGCAAAAGCGATTATAAGAGGAAAGTTTATATCATTACAGGCCTATCTCTAAAAACAAGAACAAGCCCAAATAAACAACCTAACACTTCATCTTAAAAAAACTAGAAAAGAAAGAACAAATGAAGCCTAAAGTCAGCAGAAGGAAAGAAATCATCAAAATTAGAGCAGAAATAAATGTAATTGAAAACAAAACAAAACAAAATGATAGAAAAAATAAATGGAACAAAGAGCTGGTTCTTTGAGGGGTTAATAAAATTGACAAACCCCAGGCTATACTCACTAAAGAAAAAAGAGAAAAGACACATATAAACAAAATCAGGGATGAAAGAGGGAATTATGACTGACATCGCAGAAATACAAAAGATCATACAAGAATACTACAAAAAAGTATATAACATCAAATTTAATAACCTAGAAGAAATGGACCAGTATTTAGAAAAATACAACCTTCCTAGACTGTTTCAAGAAGAACTGGAAAATCTAAATGGACC
>NW_011888996.1:527647-534495 GCF_000151845.1 Pteropus vampyrus | reverse complement strand
ACTTTTAAATAAATCAAAAATCTTTTTACAAAATGTTGCTTTCCAAAAATTTGTGTACAAATTATGACTTTACTTTTGTAATTTTTCTTGGTAAAATTTATAGAACAAATTAATTAATTACCACCTTCCATTAGAAACACACTTCCAAAAAATAACTTCCTTTACACAAATGGAGACCACACTTGTCTGCAGAATAAGTGATCTCTCTACTTTACAATGTAAAACCTAATGCTTGTTTGGCAAAATGATCATTTTTATTGATAATAGGTGACTTTAGTCAGTGAATCATTGGATGTGTGAAATAATTAATTTTCTATGTTCCAAATGCTCAGGTACAAACAGGTCTGAATATCTAGATTAGATAGGTTTTAGAGAAAAGAGCAAATTTGGGATCATATTTTTATTTGCAGTAATAATCTAAAAGTATTCCTACATTTGACAAATTAGGTTTGAGGCCAAAGTGGAATAAAACAGGTGAGGAAATTAAACTTGTTAAATTTTTGTAATTGGTGTAATAGGAAGTGACATCTCATAAACTTGTCTAGCAAGAAAATCCTGCTCTCCTGTAATAAAGTCAATATGTGAAGAGAAATGGTATGAGGACCAAATTAAGGGTTTATCTGCCTTCCCTGAAAGAAATACCAGAGCACCTTTGGTCAGGGCTAACTTTGTAAATGGGCCTAGGATGTAGTTACCCAACCTGCGTACTCTGAATGCTCTAGTAATGCTGTCCTTCTCAAAAGATCTCCCAGAGGTCTGTTACTGATACCTGAAATTCCACACTTAGAAGCTTATTCTCTTCCTTTCATTTTTTTGTCTTATGCTAAAATGTAAATGCTATAGAAAGGAATAACACACAAAGCTTGTCAGTCATTTTTGTCTTCGGGGTTATTAGTTTTTAATAGAAGTGGTGAATAAAGTTTGAAATGATCATCTGTAACAGTACGGAAAATGCTAATATAGGAGGAAAGCTTTGGAAGATGCAGGAAGACTGGGAAATGTGGGAGGACACAGGAAAAGAAGGGAAGGCACTGGGAGACAGGTACGCAATTGTCATGAAGTCAATGGAAAGCTTCATGGTCTCATTTTAAATGTAGTTTTAATTATCCTGAATGGAACATGCCTGAATGGGCAGAAATGTTGATGGCTAGATCTGAACTCTGCTCCCAAGAGCTAGGCAAATACACAGAAAAAAAGATCACTTAAGTTATTCTCAAACAGAACATAAAGTAGCTAAGAAAACAAACTACCTTTAGATTTGAAAATATGATCTTCAAAGAGTTATTATCTATAAATGCCTCTAACTGCAGCATTTGTTCTTCTGTTTCTACAATATGTTTGGAAGGCAGAAAATCCAACAGCAACTCTTTAAGAGGAAGGTCCAAGGGAAGAAACATAAGTATTTCTCAAAATGTGTTCCAAATGGATTGATACTAGAATGATGGGGGTTGAGGGTCTCTGGATAAGTGAGTGTGAGAAAAGCTTTATGCTATAGGTTTCTCTTAGAGCATTAAAACATGTGCATGGCAGAGACTACTACGTGTTCACTGAAATCATTTCCTTGTTCTCCAGATCACATTTCTCATCATTTATTACAGTTAAGTATGGCCATGTAATTGAGTTCTAGCCAATGGGATGTGACATCTGGGTAGAAGTCATGTGTGCCAATTTCTGGCTTGACCCATGAAAACCTCCCATGCACTGTCTTCCTTGCTCTTTGTCCCTTCCAATTCTCTGGGTTGGAAATAAACCTGAGGTGGTTTGAGGAGCTACACATTGAGGATGATGAAATTCTTATGGACAGTGCTTGGCTTTATGAATTACCTCTTGTAGGCAGCCACCTCTAGTACAGTAGGTGGTTGCTATAGCACTGGAGAACTATAGCACTGGACCATGTCAGATCTTATTATGTTAAGCCACTAAGATTTCAGTGTTTTCTTTTATTGCAATAGTATTTATCCTAATAAAATGTTTTATATTTTAAATGTCTAAAAGGTATTATAATTAAAAATCATGTTATATTTTATTGAACTCAGTTATTTTGACTGATTTGACCACAGAGCATTCATGGTTTGGTTTTGTTTTTATCTTAACTATTAGCTAGTAGAACTAGTTTTCTAGTTTGGGGAAGACTGCACTGTACCTTTTCTTACTCCTCCATTCTTCTGAAGTTTATTCTAGCCAAGAAAGGGAAGGACTAGGAAACATGCTATGGCCAAGACTATGAAGATGTACAGCACCAGGGATTTTAATTATAAACTCGCCTGCAGAGCTATATTAGAGATAAATATGGATATTCCAACACATAATTAAACATATGAGCTCAAAGTATTGAAACTTGTTCTCTGAAACTCTAAAGTAAAAGGAGGGAAGGGCCAAGAATCATACATAGCAGCTAAAGATTAGTAAGAAGGGACCAGTGTGGTGACAAGGTTCTCATTTTATTCTCAAATTTTGCATTATTTTCTATTTTCATATGAGAGATAGTCATATAGGAAAATTAATTACTAATAATGGCCTTGTTTAGCTATATATATATATACACACATATATTTGACTTTGTATCAGTTGGGACTCTATCAGAAAGACCAACTCAAACTGGCTTAAAAAATAAAGGGGGTTTATTGGTGTCAGGGGTAGAGAAAGCCTCAGGACTGGATTAATGCAATAGTTCTGATGTCCTAAGGAACTGGCTTCTTTTGGTCTCACTGTTCTTCCTTTGAGATCAGTAGCATCTTCAGTTTGCTTTTTCTTGTGGCAGCAAAAACTAGCAGTTTTAAGGTTTGCATCCATACATCACAGGAGACTTTATTTCCCCCCAAAATCTTTGACTCACATTTTGTAGATCTAACCTGGACCAAAATCTCTTCTTGCACCTGCACGAATTCCAGCATTCGGGGAAATGCCATATATAGTCACCCCTCTTTATTCGCGGTTTTGCTTTCCATGGTTTCAGTTCCCGGTAGTCAATTACAGTCCAAAAATATTAAATGAAAAATTCCAGATATTGAAAATTCATAAATTTTAAATCGTGCACCATTCTGAGTAACATGATGAAATCCCATGCCATCCCACTCTGTCCCACGTGGGACTTGAATCATCCCTTTATCCAGTGTATCTATACTGTACACGCTCCCATTTAGTAACTGTTTCAGATATCTGATCAATTGTCATGGTACTGCAGTGCTTATGTTAAGTAACCCTTATTTTACTTAACAATGGCCCCAAAGCACGAGAGTAGTGATTCTGGCAATTCAGATATGCCAAAGAGAAGCCATAAAGTGCTTCCCTTAAGGGAAAAGATATGTATGTATAGAAAAAAACATAGTATATATAGTGTGTGGTACTGGCCACCATTTCAGGCAACTACTGAGATCATATGGTTTTTGTATTTGTATTTCTCTATGTGACTTATTTCACTTAGCATATACCCTCTAAGTTCATTCATGTTGTCCCAAATGGTAAGATTTCATTCTTTTTTAAAGCTGAATAATATTTTATTGTATATATGTACCACTTCTTTATCCAATCATCTATTGATGGGCACTTAGGTTGCTTCCATATTTTGGTTGTTGTAAAGAGTGCTGCAGTGAACATAGGGATGCATATATCTTTTAGAAACTGTGTTTTGGATTTCTTTGGGTAAATATCCAGAAGTGGAATTGAAGGGTCATAAGGTAGTTCCATTTTTAACTTTTTGAGAAACATCTGGACTGTTTTTCATAGTGGCTGCGCCAATTTGCAATCCCACCAACAATGTGTGAGGGTTCTCTTTTCTTTACACCCTCATCAGCACTTGTTGTTTGATGATTTACTGATGATAGTTATCTCATTGTGGTTTTAATTTGCGTTTCCCTGACTATTAGTGATGTTGAGCATCTTTTCATATGTCTATTGGCCATCTGCATGTCCTCTTTAGAGAAATGTCTATTCAGGTCTTTTGCCTATTTTTTAATCGGATTATTTGTGTTTTTTGGTGTTAAGTTGTAGAAGTCCTTTATAAATATTGAATATTAACCCCTTATCAGATGTATCACTAATGCATATCTTCTCTTATTCAGAAGGTTGCATTTTTGTTTTGTTGATGGTTTACTTTGCTATGCAAAAACTTTTTAGTTTGATATAGTCCCATTTGTTTATTTATTTTGCTTTTGGTCTCCCTTGCCTGAGAAGATATATCAGAAAAGGAGTTACTACAACTGGTGGTTGCTAGATGGAAGGAGCTTTAAGTAGTTAGGTGAAAATGGTGAAGAGATTCAGGAGTACAAATTGGTAATTACAAAATAGTCATGGGTATATAAAGAACAGCATAGAGAAGACAGTCAATAAAATTGTAATAACTATGTATAACCATACAAGTATGAGTTTATTTCTGGGATCTCTATTCTGTTCTATTGATTAGTGTATCTGTTTTTATGGCAATACCATGCAGTATTGATTACTATAGCCTTGTAGTATAGTTTGATATCAGATAGCGTGATACCTCCAACTTTGTTCTTCTTTCTCGATATTGTTTTTTCTAGTTTTATGAAAAATGCCATTGGTATTTTGATAGAAATTGCATTGAATCTATAGATTGTTTTAGGTAGGAGGGACATTTTAATGATCTTAACTCTTCCTATCCATGAGAACAATACATGCTTTCATTTATTAGCATTTTTTTTTATTTATTTTTTCAATGTCTTATAATTTTCTGAGTATAGGTCTTTTATCTCCTTGGTTAAACTTGTTCCTAGGTGTTTTTTGATACAATTATAAATATGACTATTTTCTTAATTTCTCTTTCTGATAGTTTGTTTAAATGTATAAAAATGCAACCAATTTCTGAATATTAATTTTGTATCCTATTACTTTACTGATACATTTATCAGTTCTAATAGTTTTTTGGCAAAATCTTTAGGGTTCTCTCTATATAGTATCATATCATCTGAAAATAATGACAATTTTACTTCTGCCTTTCCAATTTGGATGCCTTCTTTTTCCATTGCTTTGCCATCTAGAAGATAGTTCTTTTTTAAATTTTTTATAAATGTATTTATTTATATGAATTTCTAGTATACAGTACATTGGTTAGACATCTATAATGTTCATAAAATGATCCCTCCAATTGCTCCCTCCATCCCCTGGCCCTCCATTTAGCCATAATATTAATGCTAACTGCATTCCCTTGTATTTCTTTTTCTTGTCTGATTGCTGTGGCTAGGACTTCCAATATTTCACTCAATATGTTGAATGAAAGTAGTGAAAGTGGACAACTTTGTCTTGTTCCTGATCTTAAAGAAAACATTTTTAGCTTTTCCCCATTGAGTATGATGTTAGCTGTGCATTTGTTATTCCTCTATTATTCCTCTATTCTAATTTAGCTGAGAGTTTTTTCCAACTTTATTTAAATATAATAGACAATTAGTTGCTCGTATTTACGTTGTACAATTCAATGAGTTTTTTTCAATAATAGATAGCATACAGTAATATATCAGTTTCAGTTGTGCAGCCTAGTGATCAAAGATCCACATAACTGGAAAGAGATCACCCCACTAGATCTAGTACCCCTCTTCCCCCTTACATATTTATTACAACAATATTAACCATCTTCCTCATGTTATACTATTCTACATCTCCATTGTCTACTCTGCAACTACCCATTTGTACCTCTCAATCCCTTGGCCTTTTTCTTCATCCCTCCAACCCCCTCGCATCTAGTAGCCCTCAAAATATTCTCTGTATCTATGAGTTTATTTATGATTTGGTGTTGTTGTTTATTTTGTTCTTTAGATTCCACATATACGTGAAATCATGTGATATTTGTCTTTATCTGACCCATTCAGCACAATACCCTCTAGGTTCATCAAGGCAATATCTTTTTCCATCCCCTTCCTTTTAGTCCATGTGTGTCTTTTAATCTGACTGTCTTATATGCAGCATATGTAAGGGTCTTGTTTTCTTATCCCTTCACCCACTCTATCTTTTGGTGGAGCGCTTAATTCTTTTCCATTTGAGGTACTTATTAATAGGCATGTAGTTATTACCATTCTTTATTCCTGTTTTTGATACGTGTTTTTTCTTCTTAAAGAAGTCCCTCCAATATTTCTTGTAATACCAGCTTGGTATTGATAAATTCCTTTAGCTTATTTTTGTCTGGGAAGCTCTTTATCTCTCCTACAACATTAAATGATAGCTTTGCTGGTTAAAGTATTCTTGGCTGTGAATCCTGGGTTTTCAACATGTCGAATATTTTGTGCCAAGCCCTTCTGTCTTGCATGATTTCTTTTGAAAAATCAGCTGCTAGTCTTATGGGTACTCTCTTGTAGGTAACTAATTGCTTTTCTCTTGCTGCTTTTAAGATCTTCTCTTTGTATTTAACCTTTGGCATTTTAATTATGATGTGTCTTGGTGTGGGCCTCTTTGGATTCCTTTTTCTTAGGACTCTCTGAGCTTCCTGGGGTTATATGTCTACTTTCTTCACCAGGTGAAGGAAGTTTTCCATCATTATTTCTTCAAATAGCTCGTCAATGTCTTGTTTTCTTTCAGGTCCCCATATGGCATGAATATTTTTACATTTAATAGTGTCCCAAAGGCTCCTTAAATTATTATTATGTCTTGGCTTCTTTTTTCTTGCCATTCTGATTGAGTATCCTTGGCTTCTCCATTCTCTATATCAGTGGTTTGATCCTCTTCTTCATCTACTTTGTTAATTCTCTCAAAAATACTCTTCATCTTAAATAATATATTCTTCATTTCTGACTGGTTCCCTTTTATAATTTCCATTTATATTTTTTATGTTTTTTATCTCTTTGTTAAAGTTCTCACAGAGTTCATCTACTCTTCCCCTAAGTTCATTGAGCATCTTT
>NW_011888996.1:523752-526202 GCF_000151845.1 Pteropus vampyrus | reverse complement strand
TCAGTGTAATAGTGGCCTCATAAAATGAGTTCGAAAGCCTTCTCTCCTCTCGAATTTTTAAAAATAGTTTGAGAAGTATAGGTGTTAATTCTTTTCTGAATATTTAGTAAAATTCACCTGTGAAGCTATCTGGTCCAGGAATCTTATTTGCTGGAAGTTTTTTGATTACTGATTCAATTTCATTTGTAATAATCAGTTGGTTCAAATTTCGCTGCTTTTTCATTAGTCTTGGAAGATAGTATGTTTCTAGGAATTTACCATTTCTTCCAGACTGTCAAATTTGTTTGCATATTTCTGCTCATAGTATTCTCTTATAATCCTTTGATTTCTGTGTCAGTTGTCGTTTTGCTTTCATTTCTGATTTTGTTTATTTGTGTACTCTTTTTTCCTTGAGGAGTCTAATTAAAGATTTCTCAGTTTTCTTTATTGCAATTTTTTCTTTAGTTTCATCTATTTCTACTCTATTTTATTTATTTCCACTCTGATCCTTGTAATTTTCTTCCTTGTACTCGTTTTGGGCTTTCATTGTTAATGTTTTGCTAATTCTTTTGGGTGTAATGTTAGATTGTTGATTTGAGATTTTTCTTGTTTCTATTTTTTAATAAACATTTTTTTTTCAGCTACAGTTGGCATATGATATTATATTACTTTCAGGATACAACATAGTGATTAGACGCTTATATATCTTATGAAGTGATTACCCCAATAAAGCTAACACCAATCTGACATCATACATAGTTATTACAATATTCTTGACTATATTCCTTATGCTATACTTTATATTCCCATGACTATTTTGTAATTACCAATTTGTAGTTCTTGATCTCTTTTCCTTTTTCGTCCACCCTCTCTTTAATATGGCAACCATCAAAGTTTGTTTCTGTTTTGTTTATTGGTTTATTTTTTCTTTAGATTTCACATGTGAATGAAATCATATGGCATTTGTCTTTCTCTGTATGACTTACACCACTCAGAAAAATACCTTCTACATTTATCTATATTATTGCAGATGGCAAGATTTCATTCTTTTTATGGCTGAGTGACATTCCGTTTTATACCTGCACCACCTCTTCTTTATCAATTCATCCATTGATGGACACCTAGGTTGCCTCTAAAATTGGCTATTGTAAATAATGCTGCAAAAAACATGAATACATATTTTCCTTCTAATTAGTGTTTTGAGTTTCTTTGGATAAATACTCAGAAGTGGAATTACTAGGTCCTTCTTTGTCTCTTGTTATAACCCTTGTTCTAAACTCTATTTTGTCAGATATAAGTATCACTATGCCAGATTTTTTTGTTGTTTCCATGTTCATAAAATATCTTTTTTCATACCTTTACTGTCAATCTGTATGTGTCTTTCCACCTGAAGTGAGTCCCTTGCAGGCAGCATGTCTAAGGGTCATGTTTTCTTATCCATTCAGCCACCCTATCTTGATTGGAGTATTTAATCCATTTACATTTAAACTAATTGTTAATCATTATGTAGTTATTGCCAATTTACTATTCTTATTTTTTATCTTTTTCTTCTTCTTAAAGAAGTCCCTTTAACATTTTCTGTAGTACTGGTTTGGTGGTGATGAAGTCCTTTAGCTTTTATCTGGGAAGCTCTTTATCTGTCCTTCAATTTAAGTGATAGCTTTGCTGTCTAGAGTAACCTTAGTTGTAGGTCCTTGCTTTTCATCATTTTGAATATTTCATGCCAATCTCTTCGGACCTGCAAAGTTACTGCTGAGAAATCAACTGACAGACTTATGGGGGCTCCCTTATAGGTAACTGCTTTTCTCTTGCTGCCTTTAAGATTCCCTCTTTGTCTTTTAACTTTGGCATTTTAATTATGATGTGTCTTGGTGTGGGTGTCAGAGCCAAGCTGATCAAGAAGGGAAGGTTTCGGCGGTGAGATGTCCAGTTGAAAAAACACTCGAAGAGCCAACATGAGAATGAAATGGCAGGCACCAACTTTACTGCAGAGAGCGCACACACTTCTGCTCTTCTTCTGCTCCCCAGGGGACTGCATGGGCTTTATGTATGTCTGAGAACAATAGTGGCATTCTGCCACATGTGTGTGATATAATAAGCTGAATCATACTTACATAAGTCAAGTGCAGGCACCTTACTACACTATAGTAACATTCTAAATCCAGAGTCCTATCCCTAGCCATATCACAGCCAGACCTGGGACCCACACTCCACCTCTACAGGGTCACAGTGTGGTATTTGGGCTGGAGGGCACTACCTTGGGCCCACAATACACTTGCCATTCCTGGAGTGGCTTAGCTCAGTGGTATACCACCCCTGGGATATTCTTACCCGCTATCTCTCTGGATGCTGCTCAGCACACCAGGCGCATTGTGACATGACAACCTGTGCTTGTGCCTAGGTCAACGATAACCCCCATCGCTTTGCTACCCGTTCCATGGTACGGGCCCCTACATGCCCCAGTTTTTGGT
>NW_011888996.1:512422-523232 GCF_000151845.1 Pteropus vampyrus | reverse complement strand
ACATTGGAGGCTGCCCGTGGCACGAGCCGTCTGTGTACCAGGTATCCTCAGGGATGGGAACCCTAATCTCTACATAGGGACTTGGCACATCTCTCATCTTAGCAGGTTCCACGAGGAGCTCTGCTTGAAAGTGCACCCATTAGGAAGTGCAGTTGTCCTGACACGGGGCTGTCAGAGAACTGTGCCCATTGCTCCAGGTATGCCCTTTCCACTTGGACAGTATAGGAGACTGTGCAATTCCTGTAAGGGGAGTCTTCCCCAACACCACAGCCACCTCTCCATGAGGTATGTGGACTACACGGTTATGGAATTAGGGCCAGTGATGGCCTCACTGGCCAGAAGTGCTGCATATATGGCAGCCAGCTGCTTTTCTATCAGAAAATACCCACTTCCACGCCTTTCCATAATTGGGACCAGAAGCCTATTGGCACCTTCTGGAAATCGTGTTTCTATCACAAGCCCCATGCAAACCCTGCATCATCTATCTGTACCATAAGCAGGAATGAGAGGGCTGGATCTACTACACATAGAGTTTGGGTTTGTGCTACAGCTTGCTTTGTATCCTCAAAGGCCTCTTCTATCTCGGGGGTCCAATCCCACTGGGCACCCCATTGCACTAGATGGTGCACAGGTCGCATCAAGGAGGCTAAATGAGGAATGGATACTCTTCAAACCCCCAGCAGTCCCAAATAAGTTTGGAGCTGCTTCACAGTTTCAGGTCAGTGATATGCCTGTATCTTATCAATCACCACCTCCAGCGTTACCTTTGTCTTACCCAACCAGACAACTCCCAATAATTTAATAGAGAACCCAGGTCCCTGGACTTTGTCCTCATTGACTGCCCAACCCCAATCAGTGAAAACTTCTTGCAGGCTGGTCACCGCTGCTTCTAGTTCTGTAAAAATATCAGATGTTAGTATTATATCATCAATTAATCATATAAGTACACTGCAGGCAGTCCTTTCCATGTAGCTAAATCTTGAGCCATGAGACCACGGCACAAGGTAGGGCTGTGCAGATAGCCCTGTGTAAGGATAAAGAATGTCCACTGTCACTCTTCCCAGGTGAAGGCAAACTGTTCTTGACTTTCTGGGATTATGGCAATTTGCCAAGTCCCCCACATAATGGTATAGTCCAAGTTCATGTGACAACTGGTCCATGATGTCTGTGACATTTCGTACAGCAGCACGCAGGGGCGGTGTAACCTTATTCAGCTCCCGATAGTCAACCGTCATGCACCAGGAGCCGTCAGGCTTCTTCACACGGGGGAGTTGTACCAGCTATGAGTAGGATGAATGACATTGGCTTCTTTCAGCTTCAGAATGATGTGTTCTATTTCCTAATGGCACCCTGGCAGGTGATACTGTTATGTGTTCATTAGCTGGGTGGCTAGGGGCAGCACAAACAAGGTATGATGTGGACATCCCCAGATAATAGTTTTCACCACCCAAATGTGAAGGCAAAATTCACCAGCAGGGGTATTTATAGTCAAGCCCTGCAAAACATCAATCTCCAAAATGTACTCCTATATAAGGGATATGTACACTTGGTACGTCCAAGGAGGCAATCTGCTAATACCCAGCGTCACAGCAACTTGTCACACGTGAATAATTCAACTCCCATAGCCTTCTATGGTTGCAGTAGACCCGGGAAATTTGTCTGGATTCCCATAAAGCAGGGTGCTGTCAACACTCTTGTCCATGAAGACTAATACCCTCTGCACATTATGGGGAGACCAATGTATAGTCAGTTCCACAAATGGTCAACCGGCTCCCCCGCCAACTGTGTGTCTCAGCCAAATCCCTAATCAGGAAGATAATTGGCCAGTTGTACCTCACGGGTTGTGGATTTCCTGGGAATAGGAGTGAATTGCTGGTTAGGGCACAGATGATTCCACAGCGCCAACAGCACTTCATTAGGTTGCTGCTCAATATTTTCTGCAGTGACCTCTGACACGAGGAGATCAAACCACATTTGCCTGTGGCTCACTTTCACTGCCTATAGGGCTGGGCGCTGTTGCAACTCCTCTTTTCGGCCATGCCTCTATCCATGCACTAGCTGGTTTGGGAGGGCAGGGGGTGGTACAGCATGCACTTGGGTGGAACGTTCCTTGTGTTTCACTTCCACATCCACCAACCTAGCCATGGTGGACATTACCTCATAGATCTGCCTATCCATGTAAGGGGCCAGCAGTGCTGCCATGGTGCCAAAAGTACCAACCAGGCCAGAGGTCAAGATCAAGTCCTTCATATGAATTGTAAATACCTCCTCATCAGGGCTAATGTACTGGGCACGAAATATCTTCTGTCACACGCCCATTTCCCGAATTATCTGGACTAAATCTAAGTACATGATCCATCTGCTCACTGTCTCTGGCAGCTCCCCAGGGTCGGCCCACACTGTCCATGTAGTGGATATGAGCCAGTTAATCAGGGATTGATTGCCCGCACCCCACGCCATACTTCCACATTCTGGAGATGCAGCCTGAGTGACAGTATCACTGTTATGGAGGCCAGCTGAGCCATCTTCCAGAAATAATTCAGTCCCTTCAGGCCTGTCGTCCCACAGCCACAGCAGCCACCCCAGAACTGTCTCCCTGGCTCTCTATGTACCTGTTTCATCAGGTCCTGGAGTTCGGTGGGAGTGTACTGAATCAAGGTGGTATGCTTTTTAACTTGGGGGGAAGGGGGGACGCTGTCAGTCATATCATCAGTTGTGCCTGCTGCGGTATCCCATTCAGGCTCCCAGACCTGGAAGATGGCAGTGACCTGTCAGGGCCCTGCAGCATGCATTCTGTTGCTGCCAGTTGCCTTTCCAGTGCTTCTTCCTGATGTTGCAATTGTTGCACCCGCTGAGCCTGGTCCTGAACCTCCAGGCTGGCCTCCTGCAGCACCACCAAGAACATCCGGGCTGCTGGACCCACTGCCTCCTGGTGAATGGTCCAGACATTCAGCTCCAGCATCTCCAGGGCTGTCCGGAAGTCCTCCAGACATGGCTTCACTCCATCCCAATCCTCCAGGGGCATCCACATAGCCAGATACTTGGCCACGGGATACCACTGGGAGGTAGGGGGCCACATGTCCTCCAACCAGGTATCCTCCACTCGGGGACCATCCAGAGTGCTGGTGGCTGTATTCTCCCCATCCTGCCAACTATGCCATGTGTCAGTGCTAAGGTGATCGAGAAGAAAAGGTTATAATAAGCTGACTCATACTTAAATAAGTTAGGTGCAGGTGCCCCACTACATTACTATAACATTCTAAATTCGGAGTCCTATCCCTAGCTGTGAGCTTGAGTCACAGCCAGACCTGGGACCCACAGTAGGCCTCTTTGGGTTCATCTTGTTTGGGACTCTCTCTGTTTTTTGGACTTTTATGTCTCTTTCCTTCACCAGGTTAGGGAAGTTTTCCATCATTATTTCTTCAAGTAGGTTCTCAATACTTTGCCCTGACTTTTCTCCTTTTGGTACCCCTATGATGTGAAAGTTATTATGCCTGATGTTGTCCCAGATGTCCATAAACTATCCTCATTTTTTTATTCTTTTTTTTTTTTTTGCTGTTTTAATTGGGCATTTTCTGCTATCTTTTCAAATCACTGTTTCAGTTCTCTGATTCATCTAATCTGCTGTTGATTTCTTATAGTATATTTTTCTTTTTCAAATTTATTTATTTATTTTAATTAGTTTCAAGTATACAGTACATTGGTTAGACATTTAAATAGTTTATAAAACAATCCCCCTAATTGTTCTTTCTCTCCTCTGGTTTTCCACCTAGCCAATATACTTAAGCTAACTGCATTCCCTTTGCTCTGCTCCCCATCCCTGTGACCATCTATAAACTACTAATGTGTACTTCTTTAACCCTTCATCTCATTCTCCCAGTCCCCGAACACCTTCTCCTCTCTGTCACCAAATTGTACACTATATTTGTGAGTCTGTTTTTGATCAGTTTGTTCTTTTTGCTCCTTAGATTCTGCTTGTAAGTGAAATCATATGGTATTTATCTTTCTCTGTCTGATTTGTTTCACTCAGCATAATTTCTAGGTCCATCCATGTTGTTGCAAATGGTAGAATTTCATTTGTTTTTTTAATGCTGAGTAATATTCCATTGTATATATGAACCATAACTTCTTTATCCAGTCATCTGTTGATGAGCATTTAGTTTGCTTCCATGTCTTGGCTAATGTAAACTGTGCTGCCATGAATATTGGGGTGCATAGATCTTTACAAATTATTGTTTTGTTTTCTTTGGGTAAATATTCAGAAGTGCAATTGCTGGGTCAAATGTAGTCTTCATTTCAGTTAATGTATTCTTCATTTCTGACTGGTTCTTTATTATGGTATCTATGTCCTTTTCTGTGCTTACTATCTCTTTGTTAAAGTTTTTACTAAGTTTCTTGAGCATCCTTATAACCAGTGTTTTGAATTCTGTATCTGGTAGGTTGCTTGCCTCCACTGTGTTTAGTTTTTCTTCTGGAATTCTTGTCCTCTCCTTTCATATGGGACTTGTTTCTTTGTTTCCTCATTCTGGCTGCCTCTCCATGCTTGTTTCTATGTATTTGGTAGATCCGCTATGTTTCCTAGTTTGGCCAGGTGGCCTTTTTTATTAGGGGCCCAGTGGCATAGTTTCCCTGATCACCTGCAGTGTGTGCTCCAGGAGTGTTCCTTGTCTGAGTCATATGTGACCTCCTGTTGTAGTTGAGCCCTGATGGCTTTTGACACATCAGTGGGTGGGATTGACCCTCAGGCTGACTGGCTGTGAGGACCGTCCATGACTACAGTGGATAAGTTATTGTGTGGGGGCTAACCCTATGAAGTTGTATTCACTCTTGCAGGCTCTGGTGTGGGTGGTTCTCTGTTGTGGTCTGAGGCCAACCACTGGGTGTGTTGCTTCTGGGGCTACTTGGGAGAGGCTCTCATGAAGGCAAAAGTCAGCCACTGTCTGTAGCCAAACTGGGGCTACCTGGAATTAGCCACAAAGTGATCCATGGTTGATTGCTGCCTGTCCTGAACCTGGAGGTGCATAGGAGAAGCCACACTGAGAATTGAGGCTGTCTGCCACCTATACTGGGCCTGGGGCAGCTCAGCAAAAGGTTCAGGGCACCCTGAGACCTCTGCTACCTGCCATCTGCCCTAAGGCTCAGCTGCTGAAAGAGCCTTAGGTGGTACACAAGTTGGGTGATTCAGGGTCTCAGTGAGTCACCAGTGTGGGGCAAGTGGTTCACCAGGTTAATGTAGATTCAGGTTAAGTGCCAGTGCTGAGGCTGGGGCCACTCAACAAAAGATTCAGAGCAAACCAAGGTCAGGTATTGGGATCTGCAGATCCCTGAGAGTTGTCCAAGAAAGACTACAGCATAGGTCGGAGCTGGCTGCCCACTGCCGAAAGTTCCTCCAGTGGTATATGAGCTGAGGCCAGCTGCTTGTTGCTGAAAGAGTCTCTGGCAGCTTGTTGCTGAAAGAGTCTCTGGCAGCATGAGTGGGGAAGGGTCCCAGGGAGTCACCAGGGTGGAGCAAGCAGAGTTCACCAGGAGGTAGAGATTCAGATTTGACTGAGGCGATAGAGATTCAGATTTGACTGTAGAGGGAGGGCTCAATAGGGCAAGATGGCACACACTCCTCGTCTATACCAGAGATGGACTCAACACAGAGACAATGATGATTGTCCCTCCAGCCCTCATCCTGAAGCCGGACAACTCAGTCTCTTCCCATACTTTCTGAGTCACTGTCTCTCCTCCAGAGCCCAGAGTAATTGAGAGAATCTGTGTGCAGGCTCTTTAAGAGGACATTTGGGTTTCTAGCAGCCTTTTATCTCACTGGGCAGATGAAATCCCCACTGTTCTTCACAGTCAGATGTTGTGAGGTCTTTTCCCAGCACTGATGCTCCAGGCTGGGGAACCCAGTCTGGTGGGGCTGGGACTTCTCACTCCTCAGGGAAGACATTCGCAGCTGAGATATCCCTCTCGCTTCTCAACCACCAGATGAGGGGGAGGAAAGCAGCTTGTTTTGCATCTTTGCTCCTTTTACCAGTCTCGATATGGCTTCTTCTTTATATCCTTCATTACAGAACTTCTGTTAAGCTAGTCTTCACTTGGTTATTCAGGTTGATTGTTCTATAATTTACTTATAATTTTAATGTGGTCATGGAAGGAGGCAAGCAGTGTTTGCCTACTCCATCATCTTGACCAGATTCATCTATACCTCAATTTTTTAATGACCAAATAGTCCCCATGCCCATTAGGAAATTCTTTTTGGTGGGTATAATTTTTTTTCCTTCAAAGGAATTCTCATCCTTCAGGGAAAAGTTGAAAGAAGCACAAAGTCTCATTTTCAAGATGGGCTTTTTACTCTGTGTTGGTGATAAAGGTTCCTGAAGAGAAAACTTAGTGATCTAGGACCCAGCTCCAAAGATGACACTGCCTCCAGGATGGGAATGTCTAGTGTGAGGGTCTGTAGTATCTCCCTCTCAAAATATTCACATACAGAATGTTATAATTCCTTATACATGTCAGGGAATGTAACTTCTGCTGAAGACAGTCTTCTAACACTCAATAAAGTTATGTGAGGAGAAGGCATAAGGAAAGATTTACATTTAATGATGCTACCATTCAAGGACCTGCCATAACCAGATGGCTCGCCTCTCATTCTGATAACCTTCAAGTAATGGCAAGCATTCATTGAGTAATTTCTATGTGCTAGATGTAGTTCTAAATCCTTGATTTGTATTAATTCAATTCTCACATCTTTAGTCATTGCAGAGGAGAAGATGATATGAAGTGATCACTTCATTTACCATGACAACTTGATCTTCCTTCTCCTTTCCCACTATTTTCACATGGAAGCCAAAGAAATGGGGATAAGCATGATCTCTGAATGGCAAAACAAGAATGGAAATGGGAAGACAAAAGCAATCAGGCACATAGGTCACTTCCACAGTTAGAATCAGAAGGAACCCCAGCAATGGCATGTGAAAGGTGGAGAAGTGAGTATTTTCTACTTTATGGGCACATTTTCTATAGAGAATTTAAAAAACAATAATAAAACTGACTAAAAAGTTGATCTGATTTTTAGTATCACCATGTACCGAGAATACTAAACAATGTCAGTGGGAAGCTGTTTCACCAAAAAATCTTTAATTGATCTAATTTCTAAACAATTATTATAGTTTCTGTTGATTTTTAACAATATGTAATCCTCAAAGTAGCACATTTTTCTTAGTTATTCTTTAATAAATGTTGTATTATGCATAAAAGTTAACTCAGAAAACTCCTAGCTATAGAGTCAGCCCTCTATAGCTAGTCCAGGCAATATTCAAAATTTAATTCATTTTTCTAGGAAATGTCATGTCCTTTATATTTTAAGGAGTGAAGCATCATCTGACACACATAGACTGAGGTACACATATTTGTTTTGGTACTAAGTTGGTACAAGTTCAGAATATTTCATACTTACTTTGGACACAATTCAACTCTCCAGTCCAATGGTACTACATATAACCTGTATTTGTGCAGCAAATTCAAAATAAAAAATGATAGCATGGTGATTGTAAAGGCAAAGAAATAGAATTAGAAATACTTCAGTTTGGCATTCTTTGTGACTACTTGAAGTTTTTACTTTTATGAAACTTTTGGAAAAAAACAATTCATTCACTCCAGTATCATTTCTTTGCTGGAAAATGCAGCGGAATGTTAGGTGTAATAGTGAAAAGGCTTTCCCAGAAAAAATGAAGCTATGCCCACAGTAAAGACACAAAAGAAAATATGGCACAAGAGGATCAGCTCTTTGATGCAATTCTTTTCTGCTATCTTCTCTTCTAGCATAAAGCTTTAGATGAGATTAAGCAGACACAAAATATTTGCAAACCAGGTCAAACTTGAATAATGTGTCATGAGATATCAAGCTTTAAAACTGATCCTTTTAAATCAACTTACACAGATAGTGTAAGGCCATTAACCACACAACAATAAAATTTAAGGAAATAGACATTTCCTAGAAAAATGAATTAAATTTTGACTATTGCCAAGAGTAACCAAAAAAGATGCTGGTCTTACATTGCCAAAACAAGTAAATGGTAACATATGAATCCCTCAATCACATTTTCGGCAAGAACTGGACACTTATTCCAAAACCATTGATCAAAAACTGTCAATGTCCTCTGTCATTCAGCCATGTTAAAACAATTTTTGCAGAAGAATCAAAACTTTGGAAGTGCTTACCAGAAATAATAGAGATTTCTGATGAATTTTCTAGTAAATATGTTTAAGTGGAAATGTTTCCACGAAAACAGGGGTCCCCAACCTCCAGGCCAAGAAACAGTACTGGTCTGTAGCCTGTTAGGAACCAGGCCACACAGCAGGAGGTGAGTGGTGCGCAAGTGAGCGAAGCTTCATCTGTATTTGCAGCCAGTCCCCAGTGCTAGCATCACTGCCTCAGCTCCACCTCAGATCATCAGGCATTAAATTCTCTAGGAGCACCGGTCCCTGGTGCCAAAAAGATTGGGGACTGCCCTACTAAAAGATATTTGATAGCCACTAAAAATATGCCTGAAGAAAAAAAAAGTAAACATTATTGCAATTTCTTGAACATTGTGGTTGGAATTTTTATAAATTTCTATTACCAAACTTATCCTTATAAGTGAGACATTTTCTTATTTGTATATCTGTTGCTTCACATAAAAAAAAAATTGAAATGGGAATTAAAAGTGTTCTTCCATCTATTATGAGTGAAGATAGGTTAACAAATATGGCTATACTGTCTATTGACCATGAATATTCAAAGAAGATAAAATTTTTCATTGAAAAATTTACAGAAGTTAGGCTCAAAACAGAAACTGTAATATTATTCATTACTGTTTCAAAACAATATAAAGATATTCCCTTTTTCCAAAAAAAATATTAAGTTAAAAGTATTAATCCATTATGTTTTCCTTTCTGGTACTATAATATTTATTTTATATTTTTTACTAGCATGATTATATACACATAATCAAGAAAATAAAATTTTTACTATGTTTCTTTTCTGGCCATAATTATTTATTTAGCTAACTAACAAGTTCAGTACAGAGGAGAGAAATGCTTTAAAAAAATGATCCCCTATGAGTGTTAAATACACTTCATACATTTCTGGAGTCAGGTATAAAAAGGGAGTTGAAGAAAGGACACGAACTCTAGATAGCCCTGTGGTCTGAGGTCCTTTTTTATTAACTAATGTCTAGTATATTATAATAACTTCCCAGCACTTTTTATAGTATTCCTTTTTACTCCTTATTTATCCTCACATTGTTGCCAGATTCATCATCCAAATATTATAGTCAAAATCAGCAGTGACTCCAAAATTTCTGTATAGGAGAAGCTTTCTTAGATGTGGCCATCTGCCTGGAGGGAAAGACAGAGGCCATGTCTAAGGCTGAATTTGCCTAACAATGGCAGTAATTTTACTTCTATGTTTATTCGGAGGCATTGGAGGTTGGGAGAAACAGGTGGACAACAGAAGTCAAAAGCCAGCCAGCCCTTCCTGACTACTGTTGAGTGATAGCATAGCTATGTACTGACTCCACAGGACTAAAGATTGGCAAACCCAGGCAAAATCCAGCTATGTCAGCTAACCATGTGATCGTGGACAAGTTTTTACTCTCAGTTTCCTCCCCTTCCTGAAAAATGAAGGGGTGGGCCTAGATGGTCTCTAAAGCCCTTTCCAATTACAACAATCAATGGTTATAACTCATTTGCCATGGCAGCTTTAAACTATGGATGGCCCTAGATTTATGCCAAATTTACATTGCATCAAAGTAAAGAGACAAACAACCACTGAGCCAGAGACTATGAGTTAATCGCCAAGTCATATTTGAATAAATGAGAAAGTATCAGGTTCTGTTTAAGAGACCAGGTGTTTTACACAGTGTGTGTTGTTCTTCCATAAACGTTGGCTTCTTAGATCATGTCTACATTCACAAGTCCTTCAATAAACTATGTCACTATCAAGTGAGACAAACACTAAAGTTTTCTCTTCCTGTGTTACCTGAAACTCTTTTAATCTCATTGGACAAAAATTGGGTATAAGTAATTTTTTAAAATGCTGCATATCAATCTAGTTTACACAACAAACATTTTCATATGGGCAGGAGCCAGTTTTATGGTATTTGGAGGACAGGCCAAACCTCAGAGTGGTCTTTTAAATCAAAAACCAAATGTGGGGTGAGCTCATTTACTGGAATTTCATTAAGGAGAATTCATTTCACTTCCTTGGCATAAATTAAGCTGTAGTGAGCTAGTGAAAGATTCTTCCACCTTTCACTGAGATGGTAAATTGAGCTCTGCAGTGGAGGTCAGCGAGAGACCCAGAATGTAAAGGAAGTGCGACACAGTGGGGTGTGTTGGTTTCCTGGCTGGAAGCCAAGGAGACACAAAGAAGTGGCCACAGTGAGACTGCAAGTCTACATCCTTCATTGGAGAACAGATGACAATCTCTGGATCCTGTCTCAGCTGCACCGTGGGGAAGAGGACATGGCAGACTTATCTCCAGGAGGAGGAGGTTTAACTGCCATTGCAGCCTTCTTTTCAGACTGGGGACACCCTCACCTAGGGCAAGGAGCAGCCCACTGAGGGTTCCTCTATCCCTGGTGTGTGCAGACTGGCTTCTGGAGCCTCAGGCAAGAAAGAACCTTCATCACAATTTCTTTATCTGCATGAACTCTTCAAATATGGGTGTTCCATTGGCTTCCTCCTCAGTCCTCCATGCCTCTCATAATCTTCATTCCCTCAGAGTAACTTCTTTCGCTTCTCAGCCCAGACCATTCTCCTTTGGGTACTTGGATAG
>NW_011888996.1:484231-511461 GCF_000151845.1 Pteropus vampyrus | reverse complement strand
CTCATATATTGCCACAACCTTTATGAAGAGTAGTCTGCCAGCATCCATTAAAATTTAAAAAGAAATGACACTGTAGGGCCAGTTATCTCACCTAGAACTCTTCTCAACAAAAAGAAAAGCACCAATATATCAGGGTAGCATCAGAAAAATGTTTGTTATGGCATTGCTTGTAACAGCAGAAGAACTAGAAACAATCTGAATGGTCGTCAATTGAGGAAGGGTTAAATAAAGTACATCCATATTATGCAACAATATCATGCAACAATTTAAAAGAATGTTATGCACATCTAATTGGGCAGATCTAATAATATGCAGATTGTCATGGAAAGGTATCTATATATATTGCTAAGTTTTTTTTAAAAAAAAAGAAAGTTACAAAGTAATGTGTATAGCATAATCCTATATTTGTAAAAATTAAGTAGTCATATATATTTGCATACATTTGTTTAGAATAAAGATGTGAAAAGATATATATGATGGGGGAGAGGAAGTTGAAGATGGGAACTAGAAGGTTTTTTTTTCTTTATAAGCCTCCGATAGTTTAACACTCGTTTCTCCTTATCCCAAGACCCCGTTTCCTTCATGACGTGCCACCATCACAGTCCATAGCTAATATTTTATGTTTATTTCTAACATGGGTTGTTTTCTATCTCTTTCCAACCAGAATATAAATTCTGCGAGGACAGAAACCCATACCCATCTTGGGAACCACCATGTCCCCAGCACCACCCAGGGCCTGGCACTTAAAAATACTTATTGAACTGATTTATTAAATAATAATTCAATGACTTATGTACATTTAAAAAGAAATTTAAAAGTTAAACTCCTAAAAAGGCTCTTCACGGTTTCTGGAAGCTTGGAGTACATCCATTCATCATGGGGTTGGTTCCTGGCTTCCCTGCAGCCTCGTCTCCCAGTGTCCCGTCCCCCACCACAGTCCTTCTCCAGTTCTTATCTTCGATGCTAAGATTCCTTGAGGGCAGGGACCATGTCTTATTGGTTTCTGGGTCCTTGTGCCTCATACAGTGCACAGTATGTTGTGGTTCCCTAGGGGATGCTTGTTAAATGATTTCTCAATTGCATGTGGAGGGAAGATGAAAGAAACAACTTAAATCTGAAGTAGGGGGAGAGTGGCAGCAATGAGAGCAGCCTTGCAAGTTACAAGCTCTGGGACCTTGGGAAAATCACTTATAAAATGAATATAACCACAACATTAACCCCTTTACAGGGTTATTAGGACACAATAAGATAGCAGGTGTGAATGTATAGTGTAAACTTTAAAGAACTGTACAGATATTGTGATTTGTATTATAATGGTAGACTTAATGTTACATTTCTTTCTCTAAGTCAAAATTAACCTGTACCAGGTGCTATTTAATGACAAGAAATTCAATTTCTGTTATTATCGATGTTCCCTTCCACTGGCCCCAGGATCATTCAAATGCACCAAGAGGCCTCCCCTGTCCTCAGTTTTGAAGAAGGCTCTCTCATCTATGGTCCATGCCGCTCACTGTGAATATACTTAAAGCCCAAGTCCAGGTGACCCCCATGAAGAAAAGAGGCACTGCATTTTTATGCTAAGCTGGGACACATGGTATTGCCCCAGCTTGGAGCTTTAACACCCAGAAGCCTACCTGCCCAGGTAGACCTTTCCTTTACGGGGTCCTGCAGCACTTTGTGGAGCCAGGATTCCATTCACAGCTCAAGAACCCACAGGCTACACTCATTCTCAGCTTTGAATATAGTTATCTTTTTCCCAAGTTGCCTACCATCTCCACTCTGCCAAAACGCTTCCCTCCCTCTGTGAATGAACATAGCATAATCCCTGCACAGAGGGGTCTTTAAGCAATTTCGAGGCCCCTGAAATGAGGGAACACAAAGGTCTGGTTACCTTGTTCAAGCCAACATATGGACAAATCACAAATTAACAGCCCTTGAAATTAGTCTGCTAATTATTATTAGTCTGCTATTTATTAGTCTGCTATTTATTATTTTTAAAACAATAATCTGGATAGAGAAATAATAAGAAACCTGTAATGCAGTTGACTACAATTCCTATCAAAGCTTTCTGTTAAATAACTCCCAAAACTATAGCTCAGGAATTTGAAAAGAACCCTTGAAAGGACTCACCTAGTCCAAAGCATAATGCAACTCTTTCCAACATTCTTGCTACAGTTGTCATGGTAGAAAGAAACCTCCACATGCATTCTGACTAGATGATTCTCTTCTTAAAATGGGATTTAAATTCACTGAAGAAATCTGTTGCCTTGGGTGCTCCATTTTCAAAGGAAGAAACTTTCACTCGAGATGTCTCCAGAAGAATGTGCTTTACTTTATCTGTCTTTTACACTTAAGCCTGCTGTACCAGCTCTTCGCTAGGAAACTCTGTGATAGATCTCTGCTCTGCATGAATTGTAGTAGCTTTATCAGCATTCCAAGAATTCTCAAAGAGCTGGTATCCTCAACAGTAGAGTCCACTGTTTAATAACTGAATTATGCAATGGCTCACCTGCCTTGGGATCTCATGCAAATCCTTGCCACCTGCTTTTGTGCATAGTATTCCTCTCACCACCTTTCTGACACCTAAGGTTCTCGCTGTTTGCCCTTAGGTTCAAGCGCTTGCTTTCATGTCACATCTCCCCATAGATTTAGGTAGGAAGTTGTGATGCACAAGTGAGTCTGGATGTCCTAGAAATAGACCTTAACTGATCCAGTGTGTATGCTGCTGTCACAGCATCCCAGACATGTGACCTTAGCCAAGACATAGAGTGGTCAGACTTCAGATATCTTATCTACAAAATAGGAGAGTAATTCTACACAGCTTAGACCAAAAGACTGCAGAATCAATTACATTATACTACCTATGATAATGCTTACACAGATATAATTCCATGAAATACCTTTCAGCTCTAAAATCTAACTTATTTGTTTGGCAGTTTTGTTTTCTTTTGTTCGAGTCTTAGTTTGCTTTTGAGTAAAACAAAAATAAGAATCCCCACTTAAATCACATATTATTGTAAGAAAGATCAAATAAAATAAACTCTGCAAATATATTTTGAAAATTACAAAGTTTTGTCCAAATGTGAGATATCATTTTTAATGACTGGACATACTCTTTAAGGATTGGTAAGCAAATAAAAAAGAATGAAACTAACCGTAATTATTTTCATATAACGACATCAGTCCGTTCACCTTATTTACAAAATTATTTCTGGATCAAAAGACTATTACCCTGAATTATCAAACAAAACATTTAAGCAACTTTAGATAGCTCCATTATGCCTATACAATTTAATTGAAGCTGGAGAGGAGCAAAATGTAATTATTCCATTCTTTCCCTAGATTTTAAGATGTTTTAAGATTTTAATCTTGGTAAGGAAATACTTATAATCTATATCTTCTTACATAACTTATATACTCTATTATAATTACTTCCTCTAGTCTGAAATTTGGATGCAAAATCAGGTGACATTCAAATCTAGACTATATTAAATACCTTAGGTTTGATTGAGTCGGATTTGTAAACAAATGGCTTTCCTAAAAACATAAAATCATATCAAATCTTTTGCTATTAATGCTTTGTTCTCTTCTGACACCATAAATAAACCTCATTTCCCCTCAAGGACAAGTGGGTAAAGTACATTTTGAAAAATCTCTCTGCAAAGATATTAGGTAATTGCTACCCGCTGCCCTGTACTTGCTTCTCTTTAGGTCCTAATGAAGAAAGTAAACAATGTTTCAAGTTGAGCATGTCTTGGAGCTCTGCATTTATGCGGACTACTATCTTGGCATTCCTGCAAGGTCTATTACATGATTTACAGCGAAACTAGTTGTGGTGCGCAGCCTAATCTCTACCAATGACACATAAAATCAGCCTTGCAACATTTTAATGGTCTGCTATTACTTCTGATCAGCTCTCAGGTCTCCTTTCTAGCTTCCTATCACTATTAGTTGCTCCTCTAAGGCCCTCCATTACTCTTTCTTTTCTTTGCTCTTGAAATGCATATTTATGGAATCTGCTGTTGTAGCACACTGAATCCATTTCTGTAGAAAGATCTAGAAGGATCAGCACAGACTGGCAGCCAAGTGACTTGCGGTAGCACAGGGTGAGTCCAATACTTCTACAAAATTGAAAGTGACAAGAGACACGAACTGAAATAGTGTTTGCAGTATCTTGGAAAAAGTGTCCTTTACATTGAACAGTGAAATATCAATAGAATCTATACCTGTGGAAATGGAGGAGGAAACACTACACAAAGGAAATGGTATGGACAGAGGCAATGAGTTGAGAAAACTCCCCAACATGTACACAGCCTGGAACAGTTCAGGCTGGCTAAATCCTCAGGCACCTGGAGGGAATTCATGTAAATTAAGGTTAGAAAGGTAGTTACCAGATGATGGGAATTTGTGGTTAGTATTGTGATCATGCTGTGCTACTACTAATCAGTTTAGAAATCTGTTCTCTCCCCTATTAAATGTTGAATTAAGACTCTCTGCCAGGTGGAGGAAAGAAGGGGAAGGAGGAGGGAGTGTAAAGAACAAACAAGTCATGGTCATTGCCCTCAAGGAATTTAATGGAGGAGAGAGACACACAGACATCCTTATAACATAATATGTTATGATGAATTTGGTCCCACTCTTCACTACAGCTCTCTAAACTAGTATGAGATCACTATGTCTCCAAATGCTAAAACCCACTCAATTTTCTAAAAAGAATTCATCTGTCCCCAATACAGGAGCACAGCAAAACATTTCTTCTGTGTATTTTGTTAGCAAGATCTCATTTTTTTTTCTTTCTTTCTCGTCTCATGCTTATAGGTGTTAGATAACAAAACTGTATAAAACAAACTCTTAGTTTTGAAATTAAATTGAAATAGTTGAAATTAAGTAGAAATTAGTGGGGGCTAATTTAATTTAATGAATTAAATTGAAAATAGTGGAGGCTGTTGTGAATTAAAGACCCTGTCTAAAAAAACTTCAACTTTTTTCTTTAGAGATAATTATAGATTCATATACAACCACAATAAATGATGGAATGATCCTATGTCTCTTTTACCTAGTTTCCCACAAAGATAACATCTTGAAAAATTACAATATGACACCACTACCAGGATATTGAGCTTAATACAGCTAGGAGACAGAACATCACTACAAGCATCCCTCATGTTGCTTTTTTATAGTCACACCCATTTCTTGCTCCAGACCTCTCCTAAATCCCTGGCAATCCCTAATCTGTTCTCTATTTCTATAGTTTTATCATTTCACAAATGTTTTAGAAGTAAAATCATAGTATGTAAGCTTCTAAAATTGTTTGTGGTTTGTTTTTTTTTTACCCCTCTGGATTATTCTCTGGAGACTCAGGTTGTTGCATTAATCAATATTTTTCTTCCTTTTCACTACTGAGTAGTATTCTGTGGTGTGAATGTACCAGTCCATTAAACAATTTACCCATTTAAATATAACTATATCGTTTCAAAATATTGGCTATTGTGAATAAAGCCGCTATGAGCACTGGTGTACAGGTTTTTGTGTGATCAAAAGTCTTCATTTCTCTAGGATAAATGACCAGGAGTGCAATTGCTGGGTCATGGGGTAGTTGCGTGTTTACATTTTTAAGAAACTGCCTAATTGTTTTCCAGAACAGCCATACCGTTTTACATTCCCACCAGCAATTTATAATTGTTAAGTTTTCTGTATTCTTGTCAGTATTTGATGTCACTATTTTTTTATTTTAGCCACTATTGTAAGTATGTAGTGATATCTCATTGAATTTTAACTTACATATTCCTAATTGCTAATTATGTCGAGCATCTTTCAATGTGCGTCTTTGCCATCTGTATAGCATGCACCATTTAAGGACAAGTATATGTTCTGAGAAATGTGTCGTTAGGTAATTTTGTCATTGTGAGAACATCATAACATACTCATAGAAATCTAGATGATATAGCCTACCACACACCTAGGTTGTGTGGTACAGCCTATTGCTCTCAGGCTAAAAACCTGTATAACATGTTACTGTACTGAATACTGGAGGCAATTGTAACATACTGATAAGTATTTGTGTATCTAAACATAGGAAAATTACATTAAAAATACAGTATAAGAGATAAAAAATGATACTCCTGCATAGGGCACTTATTATGAATGGAGCTTGCAGGGCTGGAAATTGCTCTGGGTGAGTCAGTGAATGAGTGGTGAGTGAACATGAAGGTTTAGGACATTACTGTACACTACTGTAGACTTTATAAACACTGTATCTTTAGGGTACACTAAATTTATAAAGCAACACGAGATTAAATTAAGCACAAGAGAAAGTGATGCAATCAAGACACACAGTAAACATGAGATGCATGAGGCTGATGCCAGCGTAACACAGCATATCGTTTCGCAGGAAACATTTTATATATATATAAAAAGGACACTCTAAAATAATGATTAAAAGTATGGTATACTAAATATATAAACCAGTAACATTTATTATCATTATCAAGTATTATGCACTGTATTTAATTGTGTGTGTTATACTTTTATATGACTGGCAGTGCAGTAGGTTTGTTTTCACCAGTGTCACCACAAACACAAAAGTAATGTGTTGCACTAGGTCATTACAACTGCTACACTAGGCAACAGGAATTTTTCGGCTCCATGATAATCTTATGGGACCACTGTCATGTATTCAGTCCATCATCGACTGAAATGTCATTATGCAGAATATGACTGCGTATCCTCTTGGTAAATGTCTCTGTATCTTTTGCACATTTTCCAATTGGATTATGTTTTTTGCTTTCCATTTTTTGTTTTTTACTGTTGAGTTTTGAGATTTCTTTATATATCCTAGATAGTAGTTCTTTGTTAGAGTTCTTCTGACAAAGAACTAGTATCTGTTGTTTGAAAATATTTTTGGCCAGTTTTTAGCTTGTTTTTCATCCTCTTAACAGTCTTTCATAGAGCATAACTTTTTTTAATTTTGATGAAGTTCAATTTATCCAATTTACCTTCTTTGATCATGCTTTTGATATCAAAGCTAAGAAGTTTTTGCCTAGCTTTAGTTCCCAGAGATTTTCTCCTTTATTGTTTATAAGATTATATAGGTTTATATTTTACATTTAAGTCTTTCTGAGTTAATTTTTGTATAAAGTGTGAGTCCCAGAGCAAGGTTAATTTTTTTTGTGTCTGGATGTCTACTTGCTTTGGCACCATTTGCTTTCATACCTTTGTCAAAATTGCTTGGGGATATTTACAGAGATCTGTTTCTGGGTTCTCTATTTTATTCCATTTATCGATATGTCTATCCTACTGCTGATACCATACAGTATTGATTACTGTAATTATACAATACACCTTGAAATTGGTAAACTGATTCCTTCCACTATATTCTTCTTTTCAAACAATATAAAATATTCTAGTCCCTTTGCCTTTCCATAATATTTTAGAAAAATATTTTATAAATCTTCAGAAATATCATGCTGAGATTTTGAATTGCATTAAACCTGCATGTCAGTTTGGGAAGAACTGACATCTTCATTGCATTGGGTTTTACAATTTATGAATACACTGTATCTCCATTTATTTAGACCTTTTTTATTAATGTTTTGTACTTTTTAGCTTATAAATATTGTTTGTTTTGTTAGTATGTTTCTACAGCTAAGTATGTTTTTAGCAACTGTAAATGATACAGTTCTTTTAAATTCAGTGTCCACATGTTCATTGCTATTGATTGAAATGCAATTGATTTTTGTATGTTAATCTTGTATCCTATGACCTTATTAAACTTAGTTCTAGGAGGTTTTTTGTAGATTTCTTTGGATTTTCTACATAGACAATCACATCATCTGCCAATGGGGACAGTATTATTTCTTCTTTTCCATATCATCTGCCTTTTATTTTGTTTCCTTGATTTATAGCACTACCCAGAACTCCTAGCACTCTGCTGAATAAGAGTGGTAAGAGTGGACATTCTTACCTTGTTCCTAATCTGAGGAGCAAAGCATTCAGTCTTTCACCATTAAGTATAATGTTAGCTCTAGGTTTTTGCCCATGCTCTTTATCGAGTTGAGAACTTTCCACTCTATTCCTTTTTTTCTGAAAGTTGTTATCATGAATCAGTGTTTTTTTCTGTTTTTTGTTTTTTTGTTTTTAAATTTTTTAACATCATTTGTGCTGAACAAAATTTATCTTCAGGATACCGTCAGCCTTCAGTCCAACATCTTGCAGCCCCTATAATGAGTTTGTCCAAATCTTGATTTTTTTCCCAACTATTTTAAAGCAAGAGGGAAAGATGGAATGAAAGCAGCTAGTACCTGCAGAAGAGGCAAGTAATATATTCATTATCTTTCCTAATTCACCATGTGATTTGTCCTTTATGTCTATTGAAAATTCTATCCAACTGAGATTACCTTCTATGTTCAAACGGCAGTACCTCTTCTTCTAAGAAAGTTGTGTCTTTCCAATCCTGGGAACACTATTTCCTTCTGATAAATAATACCATGAGAAAGAACAGATTTTAATTTTTCTCCCACTTAGTACCTCTCCCCCACCCTTCCTTGGCATTCTGTTATCAAAGGACTTAGACCTTAGCCAAAACTTCAGTAAGATTCTTGGTTGCCACGCCTCACAAAAGCTCCAAGTCAAAATTCTTAAATTTAAATTCATAAAAATAAATAAATATAAGAAATCTTAGCCAAGAATAGACTAAAATGCAATAGGCTAAAATATGATGCAAACAAGAAGTGGAAAAGAGAAATAGAGAACTACTAGGAAAAGAAAAGATCGTTTATAGGATAATGGCTCTTTCTCTCAGTATGTTTTCTGAATGAATCACCATAAAATAGCCATCCGAAAATACCAAAGAACTCTCTCAAAATTCAAATCCTACGAAAATGGAAAATATAGACTAATTCTTAATTTAGTTCATTCTCATCAGTTTGATTAAATATTTGATTAAATGTTATCCATGTTTTATTCTCAAGCTTCAAAGTTCTATGGAATCAAGCTAAAGGCTTGTATATGACAAGAATGTTCCTCTCAATACCAACATATTTTAAGAAATTTGTGATTAATTTAGGGAATTATTCTCTCTAAGACTTTATGTGAAGGACACGGATTTGCTCTTTATTTTTATATATAAGAACAAATTGAATACCATTGATCACCTCTCAACATCGGATTTAGTCATCACTTAAGTGAGTCCTACTATCCAGCCACACAACATTTTAATATTTCCCATTACAGCATGCAATTATAAAGTCTTTCTGAACTGCATTTTGAACTCCATATTCTGAGGTAAGCAATCTTTGCCAATTTATCCTAACTTTTTTCAAAAACTTCTAAGTGGTACAGATTGAGTAATTCTTCTGATCTCATAGGGCCATGGGCCTTGGTAATGCCATGTCCATTTCAGTTCGATTAACTCTGAATGAAAAAGTGAGTTATGCTTTGGATACTTGGCAATGTAACCATAAACAGAGGACTAATCTTTCAATAATACAAGTTTAAGAAAACAAGAGGTGACTGTAACTCTGTTGTAATGAAATTGCCCGTGCATAGCAGTTTCAGAAATGCTTTTTTTCTTATGGGACAGCCGAGAGAGCTACACTGCCTCTACCCAATGAATGTAATTGAGTGAGTGATTTCACTTGTTTCTTCTTCAGACTGAATTAGGTCGTTGCCATCTGTGGAGTATGCTAAATACCTTAGGGGAAGAAGGCTGTTTTCTCGTGTCATTTATGTAATGGTTGTGTTGTCACTTGCCACCTTTGAGCAAAATCAGTATGTAGCAGTGGTTGGGCCAGGTTTTCCACAGCTGAAGTAAAGTAGGGAATTGGGGCAATTGTTCAATCAAATTGAGCACATTTTTAAAAAGCCACACTTTCTTTCAAATTACTCAAATGCTTCAGGGAACATTTCCAATTGCCCTGGTCTAACACTTTTCTTCAGCTATTGATGTCTGGCCACCAAGCATCTTGCTGGGCCATAATCAAATGTAAATGGGTGAGAAGTTTTCAAGGGGACATATTTTCTTCAAATATTGGAAGAGTTCTAGAAATAAGAAGGACTGGACTGTTCTGCATCCAAGATCTACTAAGGAGGCGGGTTTAAGTTCAGCTAAAGGAGGAGCTCCAAATTCTCCAATGATAAAATAGACTTCCTTGGGAAGTAGTAAGTTGTCTGTAGCTGGAAGTGTTCAAGGAAAGAATTGAATCAATGTTTCTTAAACATCGTGAGTCACAATCCACTGAGAGTTATGAAATTAATTTAGTGAGTTGTGATCAACATTTTTAAAAATTGAATGAAGTGGAATGGAATGAATGGGATGGAATGGAACAAAAGAGAATAAAAGCTATAAGTCATTGCAAGAGAAATTAGTAGTGCTTTGTGAAACTTCATTTTTAATTACATACATGTGTGCATGTGCGTGTGCATACATACAAACACGTGTACTAGGTCAAAATATACAATGCATTTTCAGTATGGGCTACAGTCTAAAAAGCTGAAAAACACAGACTTAAACATCTAGTTGAGGGGATATAAGTATTGCATAGGAGTAATTGAACTAAAGACCTAGCTCAAAAAGGAAAACACGATCAATTAAAAGGGTCACAATCTCCATAAGCTTTAAAAAAATCAGTTCTCCAAAAATATGTAATGGTTTTTAATCCTGATCCTGGAAAAAATTTTTTTCCATGGCTCCTGATAAAGAAAACATTGTGTAAAGTATTTTTAAATACCTTATTAGAGTAAACACAATGACAAGTTTCATAGGGATTATTTTAAGTGATGTCCCAAAATATGAGCTTATGGCATCACATCACAGCAAAGGTCAAAAATCAGGTCTAAAGAAAGTCAATACTGATGCAGTCCAGTACAAGTGTTTCAATGATCTGGTTTATTGAAGGGCAGATATGAACTTGGATCATCTACTACATAGTTAAGTTCATATCATCATAGTAAATGTGTTAAATGACAAGCACATTATGTTAATGGGCAAACAATGGCTGCCTCTCTGCCTGTTCTAGAAAAGTCTAAATGCCTGTCAGTTTAGAGCTTTGAACATCTATCAAGTTATATTATTGTTAGTTGTTCAGAGAGGCTTTTCTAGCGCTCTCTCTCTCTCTCTCTCTCTCTCTCTCACCACCATTATATACAAAGTGAGTTCTTCAAGGATACAATAGGGACATGACTAATTTTATTTTTTTCAAGCCAGTATGATACATAGAATGTAGTAGGTACTCAATAAAGGCTTACTGAACAAATGAAAGAGCTTGTAATAACATCAAAGAGAACCCAAGTATCTGGGGTGGAAAGACAAAGAGTGACAAGGAGAAAAGGGGAAATGGATTGAGTTCAGGAAGTTTGGCATTCAGTAAAGCAAGAGATTTTTCTGGCAATTGAAGGAGGACAGATTCAACTAAGATATAGAAAGAATAAAAGTATTGTGTTTCCAGATTCTCTTCTCTATGATCTCAATAGGGACATCAAACAGACATGAGCTCCTAAGAATTATCTCCTAATCTAGATTCTGTGTCATTCTATGTACTTATAAACATTTTATGTACTTTAGAAATTTCTGTGGCTCTTAAATAACTAGTACCAGAATAAACTTCTATCTAGAGAATTCAGGAGGGACTTAGGGAGGTAGTGGTATGGAGAGAAAGGAAAGAGGGGGAGAGAGACTTTATCTATGATGGAAGGTCAAAAGCTCCCTCAAGATATGACAGGTAAGGCTGTGCTGCTACAGCAGGGAGAATATCCCTCAGTTTTGTAAACCAGCCAGCTCTTCGTGCCCCTTTGAAGCATTAAAATCAAATATGTTCCAATGAGGGAGTGATGTCTAGTCGTTAGAAAAAAGGACTCAGAGCCAGATTTTTGACTTTTTCATTCTTGGCTTTGCCACACAATCTCACTGTAGCCTTGGCAAAATTTTCCTCTCAACATCTTGAGCCCTCTCTTGACACATCTGTGAAATGTATATGAGTGTCGGAGTGTGTGAAGGGTGGATGACATCAAACTGCAAGCGGGAACTGTGGTTTCAGTGGAGAAATAGTCAAGGCATTAATGAGCGTCATATTCCAATGAAGAGCCCAGGCTCCCTCCAACCAAGGGGTGAGTGTTCGAGAATCACAGAAGAGGCCATTGGAATCCAAGTTGTTACATTGTGTTACAAAATAGAACAGCACTATACATACCCATGCAGAAGAGCTCCAGGCAAGACACAAAATCATGTTAATTTAAAAATGCAAAACCTACACAGAGCACATGAGGACACTGGAATTTAAGATTCCTGATGTCACTTGTAACTGTTGTGTTTCTGTCTTTTGGAGCCATCTAGAATTTTTTAAATTTGGAATTGGAAAGGCCCTTAGAGATCATGAAGTTTAGTATTTCTACCAAAATAGGAATCTTCCTTAGTCATTCTACTTCTGCATGAACATTCTTAATGATAGACAGCTTACTATCTTTCAAGGAAGCCCAATCATTTGTGAATACTCTAGCAATTAGAAAGTGTCTCCTTATAGTACAGTCTTCTCTTTGTGCTATTGCAATCAAGTAATAAAAGGAATTAAAAATTGCTCAGTGTGAAGAGAGTGGCCAAGTGTCCTGGTTTACCTGGGACTGAGGGGTCTCCTGGGATGCAGGACTTCAGTGCTACAACCAGGAGCATCCTGGAAAAACCGGGATGATTAGTTGTCTTAATTAAGAACAAAATAGAGATGAACTTACCATAAGGTGCAAGAGAATTTCATATATTTACTATCCCATCAGGCAACTACCTTCTTGGGCAGTTTGTCCTTTTGGTAAGCATTGTCTCTCAGATCAAAGGGTTGGAGAAAATTGCAGGGCTGTCTCTTAACACAACTGGCTCTGCCAGGATGATATTTCTTAAGATAATCATTTCTATTTGACTTTAGCATGACTGCTTTAGTGTTCTAGGGAGAAATACAGAAAAGGATTTCCTGATTTAATCGATGAAGATCAATAAGAATACCAGATGCTATAGACAATGATATATCCCTCACACAAATTACTTGTAACTTACATAAACAATAAAACAGACAGCCAGGAGACATTAAACAAGAAAAAATAGATACAAGGGTCTTGGTCTGTGTTTGAAATGGCATTCTCAAATCAGCAGATTCCAACTGAGCAATTGCATCTTCAAAGGTGCTAAGCCTTCCAAAAACAAAGAACAGACCTAGCTCTCATTACAGTGCCTGCGCTGTCTGAGTGGTTTTTGACCCTCTTCAGTTTGTTCAGCAAAGAAGGTTGTTCTGCAAGGATCAAACAGCCCCATGGAGAGATCCTGAGAATTAGAGTCAAGCTGATAGAGCTCAGCCTGAGGAGCTGATCATTTAGAAAATGACATCAAGAATGGAGATTCTACAAGGATGTTTTGATAAGGAATGAGAGCAATACTAAAAACGAAAGGAGGGGCAATACAGGAAAATAGGAGTTCATATATGGGGACCTTTTACTGTACAAGTACAAAGATTATAAAACCATATATACAAGCCATTTAGCAATCCATTAAACAGTTATAGAGTCAAGGTTTCCAGAGTGAATAATACCTATTTTCCCGAAAGGCAGAAGAGATCGGAGTTCCTGATTTCTTGCCTGAAAAACCAGAGTGGGAGGAAGGTGGGAAGAGAAGATAAATGCACATATGGATTTAGGTAGAGAGAGACCATGATGGTTGCACTAATTGTGGCAGCTTTAGTTTCTGGAAACCAAGCCATCAAGATGCAGCTTCTCCCTTAACAATTCATTTTCTACAAGGTAAAAATAAGAAAGCAATTCAATATGGATATTTTTTATATCCAAATTTTATCTGCAAATACGAATTGGGCATACAGCAGCAACTGGCTCTCATGGACTCCATTTGGAAGAATGATGAAGTTCAAAAGGTTAATCAAGTTATTAACATTTTAAAAGAAGGGAAATTTTCTTTCCCAGATGGCTTAACAGGTGACTCCCATAAATTACACAGTACATTACAGCGGGCATCCGCTAGCCCAGTTATAGTAGAGAGTCTGTCAACATTTCCATTATAAAGCCCTATTTTCAGAGTTTATAACTCAGCCATAAAACTCTGCTCCAAGCTGGGCCTTGGCTTTCTAGTGGAATTCTCAGCTCAGCAGCATACTCTTTTTTTTCTTTCTTCTCTGTCTCTTTCCTTCTTCATCTTCTCTCCCTTCTCTCCTTCCCACATCATCCTGCTTCCTCTGGTGAAAATGTTGGGGTTCTTTTGTTTTTAATTTACTTTAGATTAACTAACTTAAAAAGAGGACTTGCACATAGAGAAATCTTTCAGCCACTTTATTTTTAAGCACATTTTTTTAATGCTCAGGTATTGAGACTTTTTCAGAAACTATAGGAATCAAGATGTTTCTAATCAAGGCCTGTGTTATAGTCTTTCAAATCATATGAAGATATCCAAGCCACTAGCACTTGAGAGGGGTGTCAGGAGAGGAAATTTTATTGTAGAAATGTTTCACTTTGTTTCTTAAATTCCAAATGTCTATATTTAATTCCATCCCCTACAGGTAAAAGCAACGGCATATATCCCATTATTTCATCAACTCATGCATGGGGCTTTGGAGAACATAGCATTAGCACAGCCACTTCCAGATGGCGGGTGTGTGTGTATTTACAGGCCACCAGGGTGGAGAGAGAGACAACATGCAAAATACAAAGTGACAAAGAAGGTGCATAAGTGACGAGCGGAAGTCTGCTGTTCCAAGTCTGGTCGGTCACAGCCTAGAGAGTTTTTATGGCCTATTCAAAGCTGTGGTACAGACTAAACAAAGTTTCCTTTACTTTCACCATGACATCCTCCAAGACCAGGCCAGAGGTTGGGGGAAACTAAAGTGCACTGCCAACTCTGCTCAAACGAGAGACTGCGGCTTTGCTGTGAGAACTCTGCTGCTGACTTTGGAGCTTCAATCCCATGGCCCCTCTGAAACCCTACCTCAGATAGAAAGTTAAACCACATGGTAATTCCTCTGCATATGCAGGGGAGGGAGATGTTCCAGGAATGGGGTTTAAACACTCTCACAGGAGATAAGCAGGTCACAGTGGTGCTTGAACAATTTCCCCCTTACCTAAGAACCAGGCCAAGGAGGGTGCATCTGAAAACACTACAAAGAGACAATGGTTTTTTCTCATCATATCAGCATTTGTTTTGATGCTGACTCAGCAGCTTCTAAAGTTAGGCATCACCTCCCACCTGGAGGGGAGATGGCCCAGGGACAAAGAGCAACTAATCTCCCTCTTTACTCAGAAAGAGACACATCAGGCTTCCTCCCCCTACACCAAAACAGGGGACTGCAGCTGTTGGATTGTCCAGGGAGCAGCATTTGGCTTGAGAAATGTTCCAAGGGAAGGTGCTAAGATTTATCTACTGAGCTCACCGCAGGCACATCTGTTGAAGAACCTCACTCACATATCCCTCTCTCCTGTCGATTGCCTTCTCATGTGTTTTTCTTTTTTTCTTTTTGTTAACATACTTGCTCATTAGCAAAGGCATTTGGCTTGGAGGAAAACTGTGCCTCTTTACAGCTCATCGTTTCCTTCTCTTGAGTCCTGTAGTCCTGTCATAATATTTGAATTTGTGATATACATCACCATCATTTCCATAGCAATAGAAACAGCAGCCGCTACGAAAACAGGATTTGCGATTCAACGAAAGAAAAGAACTGAAAAGAACTTCAGAGAACAGCTGGTCCAGGCTCTGCCACAGACAGGTACACAGCTAAGCAGACCAAGGACTTCTTTCAATCGGTGCACTCCACTCACCAACAGCATATCTCTCCTCGCTGTTCTGTAACTAGATGTCTGACCACATCACTTCTGTACAAACTAGCCAAGAAATTCCGAGGAAAGAAACTGCATCTTGTCTATCATTTTTTTGCTAGCATTTTACCCAGTGTCTGAGAATTGTGGATACCTCCATGAGTTTGTAGAGTGGTGGAGACACCGTATATCGAACCTACGATCAGCTTTAAAGCCGAGATTTGTCCTTGATGTGTCGAAGTAAAGTATCTTCTGCTATAATTTAAAGCTATTGAAACTCTGAGTTCTCTACGTAAAAGAAGTAAATTACTCAAGGATATCCATGAAATAATTATTTATTCTAATGCCTATGACAAGTTATTGATTCACCACCTCATTCTTTTATTGTCCTACTTAAAGACCACCAAATTCTTCATCTTTATAATAATTCACTTTTTGCTAGAACATCTCCACTGTACTCTATTTCTCTTTTAAGTTTGAGATTCTAATTGTAACTTAAAGCACCGAATGAGGATTCTGAAAGGGTTGTAGACCCTCACTGACATGGACAACTGCTCTGAGCTTCTGTTTCCTCGTCTGTAAGATCCCTGCCTACTTCACAAGGGTTGTGTGGGCAAAAAATAAATGTATGTTAAAGCTTTTGAAATTCTTAGTTGTATACAAGTGGCAGTTATTAGGGTTAGTAAAATTATTCAGGTAAGAGTGTACCCAGTGCCGAACACAGCAGATTCCTTGATAACCCCGTGGATACTAAGAATGACAGTTTCTAGTCATAGTCTTACATTTGTTCAAAGAAACCAGAGCTAGACAGTAGTTAAAGCAGTAGAAACATTTCATCCAGAAACTATTGCAATGGGAGAAAAGAGACATCAATATAGAACTGGGCTTAATTCTGAATACAACAAGAACAAGTGAGGATTTATAGCCAAAGAGAGGGTTGGGAGGGTTGATGAATGGAAAATTACTAAGAGAAGATATGACATCAAGGGTAGGGGAAATCCTTGCTTAACTGACCTAACAGGATTCTTGTGGAAGGCAGGTTGGGACAGTCAGATATCAAGTGTGGGGGATTCTTTCTGAACTGACTTAGCAGGATTCTTGCTAAAACTGGGCTATGCAGGCCCAGCAAAAATTGGGGTAGGGATAGATATGGGGGCCATGGCCAAGATCTTGGAGAAGAGAGTTAAAAGTAGTCTGACCAAAGTTTGGTCAAAGAGAGTCTTTGTCATAATACTGAGTAATACTCAGATTTAGCCTGTAGTTCTCAGGTTTTTGTTTTTAACCACACTTGTGCCGCTTCTTGCCCTCCCCCTACATATTTAAATATTTATTTTTAATAAACATATATTTATTAATATGTGTGTGTGTGTGTGTGTGTGTGTGTGTGTGTGTGTGTGTGTGTGTGTATGCTTCCTGGGCCTTAGTTTAGGCAACAGATGTGGCCTGAAGAGCCAATCATGAATTAAAATTTCAGAATTCAAATGACATTTCAAGCATTGTAAGCATGATGAATTTTAAAGAAATTTTACATTCCATCTCTTTATAAATGGAACGTGTAAATATGTGAGTTCTAATTTATAGGTGGAGAAGTCAACATTTCAAATTTAACTTTCCTTAAAGCAGCAGCCACCTGAAATACATGTTTTATCCCTAAAAGTAATGTGGTTTTTTTTTTTCTGTAATGAATTTCTTTCTTTTTCTTTTTTACCATTTTAAATTTTATCCTTATTTCTCTCAATCCCACCAACTTCAGCAAAAATGAGGATCAACCAGACACAAACTGTAATTTTTATTTGCTGACCCTAGTATTTCATTGCAATTTTTCATGTTAACCCTAGTCCTCATTATCTGAATGGAGCCTCTGGGTTTCCCTTAAGACCTGGGTCCATAGATACTCCAGTATGTGTCCAAAAGCCCTGGAGCTGGCCATTTACCAGCCTGATAGATGCAGATACATTGACAATCACCCTTTTGGCCAAATGACCACATACCTGTCGGCAATGCCAATTTCAAAATTTTTAACCTAAGAGCCCTGTGAGGCTTCATCCATTCTCTTTCTGTGACTCCTCTTCCATCAACATTAAAGAAGCATGCATTTTTCTTCTTTTCTCATCATGTAGGGGTTAGATTATGTAGAATCTGTTTTCTCAGTTCTCCTGTTTTACCTTATATATCTCAAATCATTCTTCTGCCTCCTCTAATCTGTTTCACTTTACATGCTTTAGTTTTCCTGATATGTCCCTTCATAAGTGCACAATGCTTGGCCTCATTTTCATTTGACATTTGTCTCTCAGGTTTTTTGTAAAGTCTTGTATTCTGAATTTTGCTGCACCTTTCTCCCCTCCTTCACAATAGTCGATTGGATCAACAACAGTGATAATAACTATTAGATCTGCTGTAGGCTGGAGGTTGGATGTAGTTGTTTTTAATTCTGACAATGCGAAGGGTAAGTATTATTATCTCTGTTTTATAAAGGAGGCAGCAGGAAGCCCAGAGGCAAGAAATGAATGGATCAAGGTCATACCTACAGCTGGACAGATCAAGGAACTTGCTTCCTGATTCTAACTTCTGTGTTCTTTCTACTAAGTTAAATAAACTTGCTGTCCAATTCTTCTTTCTATGTCCTCATTTCCATTCTTCCCACATAACCCTTCTCTCAATTCACTACCAATTTTAAATCAACCATGTAAGTGTTCAACCCATTAACTTCCCTTTTCCTCCATTTTTTTCCTACCCTGATCCTCCACTGTACCATTTTCCAATCTGTTTCTCCATTGCCTCACATAGGATTAATATAGTCCCAAGATTTACATTTCCTTGAAGAATCACTGGACAAAGAAAATAAAATCTGGGGCAAATAGAGAACAGATCTAGGTTTTGTGAGGCCTGAAGCTTATAAATTTTGAGTGATATCTTTAAGAAAAATAATTCAAAATGACTAGTATAACATTAAGCAGACATATAAGTATTTACTTAGACTGAAAAAAAAATAAATTAAAACAAGTCACAAATTTTAGAAGCTAACAACACTCACAAAACCCAGAAAGTCAACATAAAATTTTTATTAATTAAATGACTGACACGGTTGTATAATATTTTTTTCTTACATCTTTTAGCTGTTACTCTGATTCCCTCTTCATATGACAAAAATATTGTAATATTATTTTCAATATAGAAAAAAATTTTAATTAGTTTTTTCTCTGGAATAACTGCTTGAAATTTTGTTTTTCTACGTGATAGTTTAAAATAGTTTGTTTCATCTTCATAACTATTAATGGAAAAGTCATACTAAGGTACTATTCAATACATGAGGAAGCATAAAATATACAATGTCACATAGGTGTATTATTTATAGTATAGCTATATTTTGTGCCCTACAAAAATAGAAATTCTTATAAATTCTATTTCTTGTAGTTCCCAGAAAGAAAAAGAAAAGTCTGTATGGTACATGCACTGCATTATGAAATATAATTTTGTCAAGAGGAAGAACTTCCATTTTGTTTAAACACTGATAATAACTAAAGCTATTGCTTACAGTTTTACATATCTACAGTTTAGAAGAATCTTCCACAGACTAGCTTATAGATCTCCATATTTTAAACTTTGTTCCCCCTTCACACCACACACTTCTCATGCCAACCACTGCTATATATTTCTCTACTGGCAAATTCATGTTAAAAAACCTGGGGGAATCATTTCAGTGAGTGGTAGGTGTGTTTCTATGTTATTCCTACACGGAACAGCTAGAAAACTGTTCATAGATTAGACTACAAACCATAAATATGAAACACAAACTAAGTGAACACTAACTCAATTTCCATATATCTGAAACCCCAAAATGTCAATAGCCCCTCCACTACCGTCTAGTGTGAGGAGAAGAATGACAAAGGGACATTAAGAATCAAAGAGGCAGTAGTCTTACCCAATTGCAATAAAAATATATTATCTTCACAAATTTTATAAAAATTATGACCATATAAACATCTTCATGCAGCCCTTTCCAGAGCTTTGGATGGGATCCGTGTAGGCAAGAGGGGGTCTGAAATATAGGTTTTATTCCCTTTCAGATAAACCTGCCTCTGGCAGTTAGTTATCAAACCATCTTTCCTAAATAATATTCAAGGCTCTGTAGAATGAAAGGCATGCCCAACAAAAACAAAAATTGGGTTATCTAGGAAAACAAATGCTTTAATAGCATTAAATCTTACTGATGAAGACACTAAAACCAATAAACCCTATAGTTGTTGATTATAGCCCATTTTGTTGTGTCTTTTCATCTGTAGATAAATACCTGTATGATATAGTAAGTGCTCAATACAAGTTTTGTTAATAAATGAATAAATACATGAATGAATGAACAATATTTAAAAACAATATTTGTAAATATATCCTTGATAAGTAAAATATAGTGTGAGGTAGGAATGATAAGGAGTCATATTCATGATCCCAGAAATTGCAATGTCTGTTCAACACCTGTCAAATAAATTGTAATTCAAAAGATGGTATTTTCAAACAGAGATTGTTGTCTGACAGTGAACAACAGTCTCTACCCAAATAAAAAAATTTTAAACACTCCTGAATATGAATCTAATGTGGAAATAGATTTGAAATAACATTAAACATGTTGCCATCTGTTGCCCTACTGAGTCACTGAAGAATATTCTTCCCAAATGTTTGTATTTTCAGATTAATTGGTCCATGGATGCCAAACATGAAGAAAGAATATCTGAAACTCAGTGATTCCACTAAGTTGTAAAAGATGCTCTACAGAGGCACTGTCATTTGGAGATGAAGTTGTGGATGAACACTGGAGTCAAATTAGGGGAAGCATTCCCAGGCTGTCGTTGGAACATTTTATCCAATAATTAATCATAATCATCACATTCCAATAAGTTTAATTAATTTAATGCTTATTTTTTTATCTCAAAACTTCTACCAAAATATATTTACTTCACATTTCTAATTTTTAAAGGACATTGTTTTTAATAGGCATCAGAAATTTGAGTAAGAATTTGGAGTTAAAGAAGGAAAAGCTAAAGGTGATAGAATGAGAGGCAACTAGAATAAATGATGAACGAATAAGATTTCCAAAATAAGGAGCAAACAAGGAGAAAAGAAGAATTTAAAGTAATCAAAGAAACCTAGTACTGTTTCTCACATTTTAGTCATGCTTTTCCTCTGAACAGCGTAGCACGAGCCAAGCAAGTTAACTCCAATCTACTTAAGGCTAAAAGAAACAATACACAGTTGGTCTCTCTTGCCTAACACCACCTCTGGCTGCTCCAGAGTTATTATCCAGCCTTAAATCCTTCATGTTTAAAGGTAGCCTGAGTTCCCAGATTCCAATCCCAATTTCAGGGCCACCTTCATGCTACTTTCATAGCCTGAATGTCTTTCTGGGTCATCTGCACAATAGCTTCAGGATATAAGAGTGAAGGGATATAGAGGAAATAATTGCAGTAATGTCTCTTGAGAGGGCCAGGGCAATTTCTCAACTGATAAAATTTTAGCAATCCTAATAAAAATCCCTGCTTTAGAAATTTAAAAAAAAAACTAATTATATATAAATATATGCAAAGGATCTAGAAGAGCCAAAATAAATTTGAAAAAAATTGAGAGCCCTGTAAAAACCACTTTCAAAATTTATTATAAAGCTATAGTAACCAAGAAATTATTATATTGATGAAAAGATAAACACAGAAATCAATGGAACAGAATAGAGAGTTCAGAGGTAGACTCATACATATATGGCCAATTATTTTTTTTACAAGGTATCAAGGCATTTCAGTGGATAAATAACAGACTTTTCAACAAATAGTAATGGTACAATTAGATATCCAAATGAAAAAAAATAAACTTGTACTTTGCTCATTATCCAAAAACTAAACCAGAAAGAATCCTAGTCTTAAATGTAAAACATAAAACTATAAAACTTCTAAAGATAACAGGAAAACTATTTATGACTTTGGTTTAGGAAAAGATTTCTTACAGAAAAACAGCATGAATTATTAAAAAACATAAATTGGCTTTTTTCAAAATTAAAAACATCTCTTTGAGAGATAAAGGTAAGAAAACGAGAAAAATGACAGAAACTGGGAGAAAGTATTTGTAAATTATGTAGCTGATAAAGGAATAATAATGAGAATATATAAGTATTCTTATATATTCTTAAAATTCAATAATAAGAAAGCAAGCAACCCATTTTTTTTAAAAAAAGATAACACCATCAATGTGGTGTATGTTATTCCTGACTTCAGTCCCCTTCACAAAAAGACCAACTAGCAACTATCCATAGATAAGACACCATTGTGAAAATCCCAGATTTCACATGGGAGTGAGACTAAAGCAACTCCCAGACCACAGAGGCTGAGAAGGACCAAATTATAAGAGTGAGAGGAGAGGCTGCACTCTAACCATATTACTCTTCCCCTAGGCCAGCATAGTACTCAGCAAGAGAGCCCAATTGTACTTATAACTTATCCAGTGGGAAAAAGAGAGCCTAAAGTGAACATCCAGATCCCTCAGCAAAGTGGGTCACTACCCAGAATGCCCACTTGCATCTCATCTCACAGGGATCACAGGGAGAATCTGTGGGGCTTGATCACTGGTGATCAGATTGTGATAAAGAACTGGGGCAGGGCTTATAGCAACCAGTGCTTGGATTTTGATAAATCTGATCTACTAGTCTTGGTAGAGCTGAGCTGTTGGCCCTGCCTGGCCAGAGAAGTCAGTGGACAGTTCCCCCTGATTCTGGTTCACAGCCAACAGCCATATTTGCTGTGGAGCCTGTTATATAGCCCCACTCAGGCTGGGAAGCAAATACACATTATGGGAATCCTGGAGGGAGAAGGGAAAGAGAAAAGACAAAAAGTGTATTTAAAGCAATAATGACTGAAAACTTCCTAAACCTAGCAAGAGAAATAAACATCCAAATTCTTTAGGCCTAAGGCATCTCAAATAGGTTGAACCCAAAAAGGGCCATTGAGACACTTTCATTAAATTGTCAAAAGTCAAAGGAGAGATTTGAAAACAGTAATAGAAAAAAAAATAAGAATGTACAAAGGAACTTCAATAAAACTCCAGGCAAATTTCTCAACAGAAACAGTTCAGACCAGGAAAGAATGAGATGATATATTCAAAATATTGAAAGAAAAACTTGTCAACCAAGAATCCTATACCCAGCAAAGCTGTTCTTCAGAAATGAAGAGATAAAGACCTTCCCAAACAATCAAAAGCTGAGACACTGTATTACTACTAGATCTGCCTCACAAGAAATGCTAAATGGAATTCTTGAAGTGGAAATAAATGGATGCTAATTAACACTGTAAAAAACATGTTAATGTAGTTGTAAAATTCATAGGAAAAGGTAAATATATATTCTCTAACACTGTAATGGTGGTGCATAATTCACTTACAACTCTAGTTCAAAGTTAAAAAGCAAATTTATTTAAATTAACCATAATTACAATAGTTTGTTATTGGATACATAAATTTAAAAATATATAAATTATCACATTAATAACCTAAATTGTAGGAGTGAGGGGGAAGAAAAGTAAAAGTGTAAAATTTAGGAATGCTACTGAAGTTAAGTTGTTATTAGTTTAAAATAGGATATTATAAACATAAGATATTTTATGTGAGCCTCATGGTAACCACAAAAGAAAAACCTGTAATAGTTACACAGAAGATTATGATAAAGAAGTCAAAGTATACCACTACAAAAAGTCATCAAATCACAAAAGAAGAGAGCAAATAAAAAGTAAGAAACAAAAGATCTATAAAATGGTCAGAAAGTAAAAACAAAATGGTAATAGTAAGGTCTTAGCTAATAATTACTTTAATTACTTTAAATGTGAATGGATTAAATTCTCCAATCAAAGGACATCAAATGGCTAAATGGATTTAAAAAATAAAATAAAATTTGATCCAATGATAGTTACCTAAAAGAGATACACTTTATCTTTAAGACACACATAGACTGAGAGTGAAGGGTTGATAAAAGATAATTCAAGTAAATAGTAACCAGAAGAAACAGGAGTAGCTATATTAGACGAAACGAATTTGGTCAGAAAAGACAACAAAGGTCATTATATAATGATAAAGGGCTAATCACTCAAGAAATTGATGAAAGAAATTAAAGAAGATACAAATAAATGAAAAAGTATTTGTGTTCATGAATCAGATGAATTAATATTATTGGTATGTTCATACTATGCAAAGCCATCTATAGATTCAATCAAGCTTTTATAAGATCCCAATATCATTTTTCACAGAAACAGAAAAAATATCTTAAAATTCATAAAGAACCACAAAAAAAAAAAAATAGCCAAAGCAATTCTGAGAAAGAACAAAGTGGAGACATTGCACTTCCTGATTTCATGCCATATTAAAAGCTAGAATAATCAAAAAAGTATGGTATTGTTATAAAAACTGACACATAAATAATGAACAGAATTGAGAACTCAGTAATAAAAGCATGCATATACAATCAATTAATATTTGACAAGGAAGTCAAGAATATACAATAGAGATAAGACAGTCTTTTCAATAAATGGTGGCAAATTGAATATTCACTTGCAAAAGAATGAAACTAGACCTCTATTTTATACCGCTTATAATAATCAACTCAAAATAGATTAAAGACTTAAATGTAAGACCTGAAACCATAAAACCTCTAGAAGAAAACATAGGAAAAATGCTCCTTGACATGGGTCTTGGTAAAAATTCTTTGGATATGGCACCTAAAGCATAAGCAACAAAATAAAAAATAAACAAGTGAGATTACATTAAACTAAAAAGTTTGTGCACAGCAAAAGAAATGATCCAGAAAATAAAAAAGTAGCTTACTGAATGGGAGAAAATATTTGCAAACCATGCATCTAATAAGGGATTAATATTCAATTTATATAAGGAACTCATACAAATAAATAGCTAATAATAATAATCCAGTTTAAAAAATGGGCAATAGTACCTGAATAGACATTTTTCCAAAGAAGATATTCAAATAGCCAATGGGTATATGAAAAGATGCTAAATATCACTAATCATCAGAGAAATGCAAATCAAAACCACAGTATCACCTCACACCATTTAAGAATGGTTATTATTAAAAAGACAAGCGATAACAAGTGATGGTAAGAATGTGGCAAAAAGGGAACATTTCACCACTGTTGGTGGGATTGTAAATTGGTACAGCTATGGAAAATAGTATAGAGTTTTCTCAAAAAAATGAGAAAATAGAACCATATGATCTGCAATTCTACTTCTGGGTATTTATCCAAAGGAAGTAAAATTACTTTCCCAAAGAGATATCTCTACTCCCATGTTCATTGCTGCATTATTTACAATAGCCAGCACATGGAAACAGCTTAAGTGTTCATTAAGTGATGAATGAATAAAAAAATATGATATGTATAATCAATAAAATATTATTCAACCATAAAAAAGGAAACCCTGCCATTTGTACCAACATGGATGGATTTTTGAAAGCATTATGTAAGTAAGTCAGACAGAGAAAGACAAATACAGTATGATCTCACTTATATGCAAAATGTAAAAAAAACCGAACTCATAGAAACAGAAAACAGATTGGTGATTGTCAGAGGCAGGGTTGGGGTGGGGAAAATGGGTCACAGTAATCAAAAGATATTAACTTCCAGTTATAGAATAAGCAAGTTCTGAGGATGTAATGCAGACTTGTGACTATAGTTAACAGTATCGTATTGTATATTTGAAAGTTGCTAAGAGAGTAGATCTTAAAAGTTACCATCACAAGAAAACAAAAGTAGTAACTGTGCGAGGTCATAGTTGTTAACTAAACTTATTGTGGTAATCATTAGCAATGTATACCAATATATAACAAACCATGTTGTATACCTTAAAATTATACAATGTTATATGTCAATTATATCTGAATAAAACTAGAAAAAATATTTTAAATAAATAAAAAGAAAGGAACAGGAAAAAATTTGAGCAAGAAGCTTCACCAAGGAAGACACATGGAGTAAACAGCATATATATATTAAAAAAAATGCTTAATATCATTGGTCATTAGGGAAATTAAAACCACAGTGAGACACCCCTGCATACCTATTAAATAGGCTTTTTATAAAAAGAAATTACCAAATACTGTTGGTGATAATGTGAAGCAAAGAAAACATTATAATAAGTAAAATAAGCCAAACTCAAAAGACCTTCATGCAAATCATTTCTTTTATATGACATTTCAGAAAAAGGAGGAAATAAAAAAACAGAAATTATACCAGTGGTTTCCAGGGACTGTGGTGCGGAGTAAGAACGATCTACGAAAGGACTTGAAGGAAACTTTTGGGTTATCGGAAATGTTCTATATCTTGACTGTGGAGGCAATTAATGACTCTATAAATTTGTGAAAATTCAATGAACTGTATGTATATCAATGAAGGGTGACTTTCACTATATGTAAATTATTCTTAGTAAACAAAAAAATAGCATTACAGTAAGTCCAAAATTAATTGCATATAAATCATCTTGTGAATCATGATTTGAATGTTATCTACTCAAATTGAATCAGGGTAGAATTCAGTCCATTATTTGAATTATTGAAATTTTTTTTGTGATGGATTTTTGGATGAATATAATACATTTTCCTAAAGTGTTTACTACAAATAAAAGTTGTTAAAAGGTGAGGCATTATTTAGTATTACTGTTACTGATTAGCATCTATGTAATTGCCTGTGACATGATTTAGCATTTATTTATGCAAATATTTAGGAAATATTTCTTGAGCATTACTAGATTGCAAGCCTAAAAGGACTCATTTCTTTCTAGTTCTGGGTCAGTAGGATGCTTTAGTCTTCTCCAATAAACTTTAATTCAGTATGATCAGATGAGACCAAATCTTGGGGAAAAAAATAACATTAAGTTTCAGGTGGTCCATAATGCTAGAGCTGTTTAATATTAGAAAGTGATGTCATACAGTATGGCAACATTACAAAGACTGTAATGACTACACTTGGAATGAATAAAACACTGACATTTTAAGTGGCCCAGATATTATCAGTTTACTCAAAAGCAAAATGCTAAAAATGTAATATAAGATCTCAGAACATTATTTATTTTAATAGTGAATGAAAGCAAGTTATGTACATAGAGTTTTTCATCATAATCTCTCTGCTGGAGGATACCTCAGATTGGGAACCAGTGGTCCTAGGTTCTAGTCCCATCTATGCCAAAACTTTACATTTTCTATACTTCTCATCTTCATGTTTGAGATAATTAAGTAGCCCAGCATTTTCAGTAGCGTCTTGCTGTAAATATGATTTCACCAATGCTTTGAGAGTCTCCAAAAGTTAAGCAGTCTGAACAGGGCTGGCTTTGTGGACATGCCACCTATGCAGTCACATGGGTCCCCAGCTTAGAAGGGCCTGCACATGGTTTAACGTTCTGCTGTCGCTATCTTG
>NW_011888996.1:481610-484181 GCF_000151845.1 Pteropus vampyrus | reverse complement strand
AAAAAAAATGCTTAATATCATTGGTCATTAGGGAAATTAAAACCACAGTGAGACACCCCTGCATACCTATTAAATAGGCTTTTTATAAAAAGAAATTACCAAATACTGTTGGTGATAATGTGAAGCAAAGAAAACATTATAATAAGTAAAATAAGCCAAACTCAAAAGACCTTCATGCAAATCATTTCTTTTATATGACATTTCAGAAAAAGGAGGAAATAAAAAAACAGAAATTATACCAGTGGTTTCCAGGGACTGTGGTGCGGAGTAAGAACGATCTACGAAAGGACTTGAAGGAAACTTTTGGGTTATCGGAAATGTTCTATATCTTGACTGTGGAGGCAATTAATGACTCTATAAATTTGTGAAAATTCAATGAACTGTATGTATATCAATGAAGGGTGACTTTCACTATATGTAAATTATTCTTAGTAAACAAAAAAATAGCATTACAGTAAGTCCAAAATTAATTGCATATAAATCATCTTGTGAATCATGATTTGAATGTTATCTACTCAAATTGAATCAGGGTAGAATTCAGTCCATTATTTGAATTATTGAAATTTTTTTTGTGATGGATTTTTGGATGAATATAATACATTTTCCTAAAGTGTTTACTACAAATAAAAGTTGTTAAAAGGTGAGGCATTATTTAGTATTACTGTTACTGATTAGCATCTATGTAATTGCCTGTGACATGATTTAGCATTTATTTATGCAAATATTTAGGAAATATTTCTTGAGCATTACTAGATTGCAAGCCTAAAAGGACTCATTTCTTTCTAGTTCTGGGTCAGTAGGATGCTTTAGTCTTCTCCAATAAACTTTAATTCAGTATGATCAGATGAGACCAAATCTTGGGGAAAAAAATAACATTAAGTTTCAGGTGGTCCATAATGCTAGAGCTGTTTAATATTAGAAAGTGATGTCATACAGTATGGCAACATTACAAAGACTGTAATGACTACACTTGGAATGAATAAAACACTGACATTTTAAGTGGCCCAGATATTATCAGTTTACTCAAAAGCAAAATGCTAAAAATGTAATATAAGATCTCAGAACATTATTTATTTTAATAGTGAATGAAAGCAAGTTATGTACATAGAGTTTTTCATCATAATCTCTCTGCTGGAGGATACCTCAGATTGGGAACCAGTGGTCCTAGGTTCTAGTCCCATCTATGCCAAAACTTTACATTTTCTATACTTCTCATCTTCATGTTTGAGATAATTAAGTAGCCCAGCATTTTCAGTAGCGTCTTGCTGTAAATATGATTTCACCAATGCTTTGAGAGTCTCCAAAAGTTAAGCAGTCTGAACAGGGCTGGCTTTGTGGACATGCCACCTATGCAGTCACATGGGTCCCCAGCTTAGAAGGGCCTGCACATGGTTTAACGTTCTGCTGTCGCTATCTTGAAATTCTTAATAATATTTGAACAAAGTCTCCATGTTTTCATTTTGTACAAGGCCCCACAAATTATGTAACTGGTCCTGACTTTATAAATACCAAAACTGATGTGAGGATTCTGAGTTACTCTGAGTGACTTGGGTCAAGCATTCGACTGAAAGCTAATTTATCTGGAAATTTATCTGGAAACACTTTAGTTAAGAAACTACAGCTGGAAAACAGAAAGTTGGGCTCATACAATGTCTAGCAACTTCTGGTAAGATAGATATGTTGCAAAGACAATTTGTTTGTCTGAGAGTTTGGAACTTCCTATTTCACTTAAAATAGGGGTAGAGAAAACTAGATAGATTTTCCTCTCATGTGGTTTTCTGTCTTTCTTTGTATTTAAATTTATTTTAATATTTTTTTCTCATTAAATTTTGTTTTAATGATGTCTCAAAATTCCATGGCAGATTTTTGATCAAGTTGCTTCCATTACAAAGTACTGATTTTAAAAACTAATAACTTAAAAACTGCCGCACACACATGCACAAAAATGGTCCACAAAACATTCTTTTTTCCTTCTGAAGGTTTTACGATGCATTATAATAATTAACCGGTCTTTCACTATTAAACTTAAATGGCCAATTGAGACAAACAGTTCTGAGACTGTTCTTCCACCACTGATTAAGACTGGGGTAGCAAGTATTGAGGATAATCATTTAGCCTTCTGAGCTTTCTGGGAAGACTTGGCAACCTTGCCAGCTCCAGCTGCTTTCTTGTCCACTTCCTTGATGACTCTGACAGCAACTGTCTGTCTCATGTCACAAACAGCAAAATAACCCAGAGGAGGATAATCAGAGGAGCTCTCAACACACATGGGCCTGCCAAGAACCCTATCAACTATGCAGCATCCAAAACTTTGGGCCATCTTCCAGCTTTTTCGCAGAACAATGATCAATCTTCTCCTTCAGCTCAGCAAATTTGCAAGCGTGAATTGTGTGACAATCCAGCACAGGTGCATATGTGACACTGATTTGGCCTGGTTGATTCAAGATAATCACCCGAGCAGTGAAGCCAGCTGCTTCTATTAGTGGGTCATTTTTGCTGTCACCAGCCACATTGCCATGACAGACATCTTTGACAGACACATTCTTCTTATTTTTTTTTTTAATTTTTTTT
>NW_011888996.1:472019-481560 GCF_000151845.1 Pteropus vampyrus | reverse complement strand
ACTGTCTGTCTCATGTCACAAACAGCAAAATAACCCAGAGGAGGATAATCAGAGGAGCTCTCAACACACATGGGCCTGCCAAGAACCCTATCAACTATGCAGCATCCAAAACTTTGGGCCATCTTCCAGCTTTTTCGCAGAACAATGATCAATCTTCTCCTTCAGCTCAGCAAATTTGCAAGCGTGAACTGTGTGACAATCCAGCACAGGTGCATATGTGACACTGATTTGGCCTGGTTGATTCAAGATAATCACCTGAGCAGTGAAGCCAGCTGCTTCTATTAGTGGGTCATTTTTGCTGTCACCAGCCACATTGCCATGACAGACATCTTTGACAGACACATTCTTCTTATTTTTTTTTTAATTTTTTTTAATTGCTGAATGCCTCTTTGGCTAGTATTTGTAGGATCATTATTTAGTCCTACACCTGACACATTTTTCTACTTTCTCATCTTTTTGTTTGCAAACCACCTAAAAGTTTTACTTCCTCTGTTGTTCTCTTTGACATATTACCAAAGCAGATCCTATGCTGTAATCACACAGAACAGTGTTGAAAAGTATGAATATCTAAGTGATTTATAAAAAGTATTAATTTTTCTTCTGTTTTGAAATTATTTCTAAGAGTTTCTAAAGACACGATCACAGCTGCCTGAACCATGTCTTCTTAGCATCACTTAGATTATTGCCAAGTGCTCCTGAACTTGTGGTTGGTCTTTCACATGGGTGTAAAAGCTGTACTGGTGGATCCTCCTGCAGCTGCCATTGCTTCTGATGCTGCCGTTCAAAGTAGGCTTCTCTTCCCTTCCATAGATCTTCTGAAGATGTGTACCTGATGTCTGTGGAATATCTTTATATTTCTGCAACTACCTTGTATACTGAGCTGAATAGCCCTATGGAGATCTTCTTCTTCATCTTTTATGTCAATTTGTTGGTGATTTAGTGCTACAGCCTGCTGCAAATCCTCTTCATCTTTGTCTAATATTCCTGACCCATCATTTTCTTCTAAGACTCATTCCAGATATGTTTTCTGGACTCTCTGTTCTTTTAGTTGTGCTAATTCTTCTCCAATAAGTTTTGGTAGATGCATCTGTTGGACCCCTGACCATCTGCAGGAGTTGGTCAGCTTCACAATCTGGCAGATCACCCTTAACAACAAATATAGAACAACTTCCTGTTATAATTGATTCAAGAAAGCTGCAAGGTATGTGTTTGTTATTAATTCTGGACCTGTCAAGAGAGACTTGAAGTTACACCACTGTTTTCTGAATTTTCTAACTGTAAACTAGGGTTCTTTATAATTGATATAAATGATTTTTCATTTATGGAATCAATACCAAACCTCTGATACTCTGGACTGTTGAATAGGATTAGTTCTACGCCCCAAATTTTCAAGGCATTATTTATAACTCGAATAGAGAAAAAAACACTGTCATCCATATTTCCAGAAGGCTGCTATAAAAATGTGTAATAGTCCTCATGAGTAATTCCTCCTTCTGCCATTCTCATCCTCTCTTCTTTATCTAGTCAATGTGCAATAGTTCTACAGGGATGAAATAGTCTCCTTGCCAACAGATTATTCAAGCAATGTTGAGCACAAAGTGAGCCTTCTTGTCTCTTGTGGAAGATGGCTTCCATGTTTATTTGTCTGGAGCCAATGGGTGCCACACCCAACTGCCTCCCTCCCACTCCACCCCGGCACCAACCCTTTACTCACCCTGCCCCACCTTGCCCGTGCCACGAGTTTTGTGCAGCCAGACATGTTCTTGACATTGAAGCCTACATTGCCCTAGGAAGAGCTTCACTCAAAGTTTCACAGTAACTTTCAACAGACATTACCTCAGTTGTTACATTGACTAGAGAGAAAGTGACCACCATGCTGGGTTTGAAAGCACCAGTCTCCACTCAGCCAATTGGACAGTACCAATACCACCAATTTTGTAGACATCCTGGAGTGGCAGACTCAAAAGCTTGTCAGTTGGATGAGTTGGTGGCAGGATGCAATCCAGAGCTTCAAGCAACATGGATCAGCTAACATTGCCATCTTTATAGGTGACTTTCTATCCTTTGAACCAAAGCATGTTAGTATTTGGCTCCAGCACATTGTCACTATTCCAACCAGAAATTGGCACAAGTGCTACTTTGTCCAGATTGTAGTCAATTTTCTTTAGGTGCTGACTTCCTTAACAATTTCCTCGTACCTTTTTTGGCTGTAAGGCAGCTCAGTGGAATCCACCTTGTTAATGCCAACAATTAGTTGTTTCATACACAGTGTGTAAGTCAGAAAGACTTGCTCACAGGTCTGCTCATTCTTGGAGATACCTGCTTCAAATTCAACAACATCAGCAACAACAATCAGGACGGTACAGGCAGCTCGAGATGTGCCTGTAATCAAGTTTCTGATAAAGTTTCTGTATCCTTGGGCATCAGTGATGGTCTTATAATATTTGTTAGCCTTGAATTTCCACAGGGAGGTATCAATAACGATATACCACACTCACATTCAACTTTCAGTTTATCCAAGATCCAGGCATAAAGGAGCCCTTCCCCATATCAGCAGCCTCCTTCTCAATTTTTTTGATGGTTATTTTGTCAATCTCATCACATTTGTATATCAGATGGCCAATTGTGGTATACTTGCCAGAATCTACATGTCCAATGACAATAACATTGGCATAAGGCTTTTCCTTTCCCATTTTGGCTGATATATAGTGTTGGTTTTCATGACAGCTGTGTTCTGGCAGCAAACCCACTGCAAAAAAAAAAAAAAAAAAGCTATTTCAATCTTTAGTCAGTTCTTTCTCTTAAAAAGTTTTAGTTTATTCATTTACTCATTCATTCATTCATTCAATAAATATCTAATGAGTGCCTACTATGTGCCAGACATTGTGCTTAACAGTAGATAGAAAATAGAAAAACACGAAATTAAAAACAAAATAAGAAAACAGTCTTCTTTCCTCATGAAACCTAAAGTCACCAAATTAGTCACTCCTAATCTTCTCATTTACAGTCTTTATAATTTTGTTACATTTTCTCCCAGGGCTTGATTTTTTCATCTTGAATCCAAAGGAGCAATATGCTATCCATCAGCTTTTTCAATAGCAAAATAACATGTGATTGTGCCTTTTAAAATGTGAAATTTTACTGTTTAATAATGAGAGAAAGTTGGCTAAGAAAATCGTGCCTGGGCCATGTGAAAGGTATTCAGTAAATGCTTAGCATTGCTCATAATCTAAACCATGTCACCATTCTTCCCTGTGTATTAAATGGCATGCGCTATCATGGTCAGTCTCAGAACTGGCTGCCAGCCCAGTCAGCCCTTTGCCGGCAGGGCCCAGGGCAGCAATGTCTTTTATAAGTGGGCTAAAAAGCATTTGGCTTGAATCTCAAATGCTGAGTCTCTCTGCAAGATGGCAAATATATAACCCAAGTTCTTTGGAGCAGAGTTGATTTTAAAAGCATTAGAGCAAGTGAACCTCTCTTAATTGTGGTCCAAATGAAAACCAGTTGGTCCCCTGCAGTCTTTCTTCATCCTGAGTGGTGTAACTAGGCTCTTTGGTTCTGGAAAAGCATCCCTCTTGTGCATTAGCCATAACACAAAGCAGCAGAGACTTAATACCTATTTCTATACCAGCTCCTAGGCAGAGGAAATGATAACTGGTCAGAATTAAGCTGAACCTGGAAACATACTGTAGTTAATTTTTATCCGAGGTTACAAAATCAACAAGTGCCATTTTTCTGCTTGGCAAAAGGGAACAACATAAAGGTATCAAGTGGCACTCATATATTTGGATGTGAATGGAGGATCATATCCCCATACTGCTAGGCAGAGGTGAATTTAGTTCTTGCAAAGTACATGGAGCCTGTCATTCTTCCCCTCAGTGAAAATGTGTTATTTTATGTACTCAGACTATCACCTCCTTCCTCACTTTTTTAGGGAACACCTATATGTGATGGGAGCTGCAAATTTACTATCCCACAATCCCACACCACAGTTGGACACATAACCAGTATGAGCCAATCAAAATTCTCTTTTGGGGTCAGAAATATGGTAGAGTGAGAGCTGTCCCCAGATTTTTCCCCTTGAAACAACAATAAGCTGAATATCTAAAATTCAACATAAAATATCCAACCTACACATAAGCATGTCTGAGTGAGGGATCCGCAAATAAGAGCTACCACAGGTCAGAAACACAAGAGTTGTGCGGTAGACTGAGAGAAACAAAGAAGCTTCCTCTCTCAGCTGGAGGCCGCTGCAGGGGGAGGGGGAAGGGAGAAGCTGAGGCAGGTTCCCTGAACAGCCCTGCCTGAGAGAGCTGTGAGCTCTACACAGAGGTGGTGCCCAGGGATCAGGGCAGAAAGCAAAGAAGTGGAGAGAGCAGAGAACTAACAGCTGATTATTACAAGATGAGGTTGCAAAACCTGAAGCTGAGATGCAGCCCCCATCCCCCAACCCAGAGGTCACCTCCCTCCATATCCTCCAAGACTGTACACCACAGGAACCCAGGGGAATCTGAGCAAATACTACCAAAACTATCGCTAACACTGACAGGAACTGAGACTGAGGGTAGTGATCATGACTAAATATTTATAAGAAAAAAAAGGCATTATTAAGACTTTATATAAAGCAGGGATCCAAGAAGCTCAGACACCACTTACTAGAAACCAAAAGAAAAACGCCTTCTTAGCAACAGGCTAAAGAGAGACCTTTATATAATAAGTTTTCTGGGGGGAAAAAAAGGCAGAATACAATTCCATTAATGCCCCAGCAGAGAAATAGTTCATTAAACACCATGAATAACCAAGCTGACAAGGAAGCTCAGAAAGAAAGAGAAAAATCTCCAGAAAATAAGCTTAAAAAAATAGAAATATTTGACTTAATAGACAGAGAATTCAGGATGGTACTTGTGAGAAGACTCAATGAGATCTAAAAATATTTATATCAACAATTCCGGAAATTGGAAAAACAACTAGATCGACAGAATGAGTATTTAGCATGAGTTTTGAAACCCTCAAAAAGAACCAAATACAACTTTTGAAGATGAAGAACACACTAAAAGAGATGAAGAATCAAATAGCAAGCTTGGGAAATAGAGTCAACCAAATGAAGGAAAGGATCAGTGATATTGAAGACAGAAATCTAGAAATAAATCAAAATGAAGAAGAGAGAAACTGAAGAATAAAAATAATGAAAGAGAAATATAAGAACTAATAGCATCGGCAGAGGAAACATAAGAATAATGGGCATTCTCGAAGGGAAGAAAAAGGAGCAGGGATTAGAAACCATTTTCAGACAAACAGTTGATGATAATTTCCCAAATCTAAAGAATGAACTGGAGCTTGGAATTCAAGAAGTCAACAGAATACCCAATTATCTCAACCCAAAAAGACCTTCTCCAAGACACATTATATTAAAATTATCAAAAATCTATGACAAAGAAAGAATTCTCAGGGCAGCCAGGGAAAAGAAGACAGTAATCTATAAAGGAAAACCTATTAGGTTATTGTCAGACTTCTCAGCACAAACCTTACAATCCAGAAAGGAGTGGAATCAAATATTCAAACTATTAAATGAAAGGAATTACCAGCCTAGAATAATGTATCCAGCAAAGCTCTCCTTTAGCTGTGAAGGAGAAATAAAGACCTTTCCAGATATACAAAATATGGGGGAATTCTCCACTATGAGGCCCACACAACAGGAAATACTGAAAGGGGTCAGCTCACCTAAAACAAAATGACAAAAAAGTACATAGCTATGAGTAAGGCAACTAGTAGGCAGATAGAAGCAGAGGAGTGCAACCCTTTTTAGGAACAGGGCATTGTAAGCTTAAACGATAAGGAGAGGTTTGCTATACCAAGATAGTAATGAACATTCAGCATACATAGAGACAAATTGAGACAACAGTAACAGAAAAAGGGAGGATTCAAAGATCTAAATTTGCAAAGGGGAATGGAGATAAGGCATACGCAGAAATATATATATGTATATATATATGTGTATATATACATACACACACACACACACACACACACACATAACTATCCTTTACATATTCGTAATGGTAACCACACACCAAAGATTCAGAACTGAAGTATACCAAATAAAATAAGGACCAGAGAGAAAATCCACAAAACCCAACCAAAACAAAACAAAAAAAACAGAAACACAAGGACAAGAAAAGAATGGAAACACCAAGCTACCAGAAAGCAAAAGATAAAATGGCTATAGGAAAACTTCATATGTCAATAATCACCCTAAATGTAAATGAACTGAACTCACCAATAAAAAGGCACAGAGTTGCGGATTGGATCAAAAAACAAAACCCAACCATATGCTGCCTCCAGGAAACACATCTCACCTCCAGAGACAAATATAGACTCAAAGTGAAAGGGTGGAAAATGATATTTCAAGCAAATGGCATTCAGAGAAAAGCAGTAGTGATACTAATATCAGACAAAATAGACTTCAAAATAAAAAAGGTAAAGAAAAAACTGAGGGACACTTCATAATGATAAAGGGAATAATACATCAAGAAGACATAAAACATTAATATCTATGCTTCCAATCAGGGAGCCTTAAAATATGTAAAGCAAGTACTAACAGAACTAAAGAGTGAGACAGACCAAAACATGATTGTAGTAGGAGACCTAAATACCCCACTGGTATGGACAGATCATCCAAACAGAAAATCAATAAGGAAATAACATCCTTAAATGGACATAATTGGACATAATTGAAATTTACAAATCCTTTCATGCCAAAACAGCTGCTTCTACATTCTTCTCTAGTGCTCATGGAACATTCTCAAGGACTGACCCCATACTGAGACACAGAGATAACCTCAACAAATATAAGAGAGTTGAAATCATACCAACCATATTCTCTGATCATAATGCTTTGAAACTAGAGATCAACTTTAAAAAGAAAGCGGGAGGAAACACAAATACATGGAGATTAAACAACATGCTACTACAGGATGACTGGGTCAGAGAAGAAATAGAAAGAGAAATCAAGAGATATATAGAAACGAATGATAATGATAATGACAGTACAACATATCAAAATGTGTGGGACATGGCAAAAGCAGTGATAAGAAGAAAGTTTATATCATTACAGGCCTATCTCTAAAAACAAGAACAAGTTCAAATAAACAACCTAATGCTTCATCTTAAAAAGACTGGAAAAGAAAGAACAAATGAAGCTGAAAGTCAGCAGAAGGAAAGAAATAATCAAAATTAGAGCAGAATTAAATGAAACTGAAAAAAAAATATATTAGTAAAAATAAATGCAACAAAGAGCTGGTTCTTTGAGAAAATTAATAAAATTTAAAAATCCCTGGTTAGACTCACTAAAGAAAAAAGAGAAAGGAAACAAATAAACAAAATCAGTGATAAAAGAGGGGAAATTATGACAGACACTGCAGAAATACAGAGGATCATACAAGAATACTATGAAAAAGTATAACACCAAATTTAATAACCTAGAAGAAATAGATAAGTATTTAGAAAGATACAACCTTCCTAGACTGTTTCAAGAAGAACTGGAAAATCTAAGTAGACCAATCAGCAGTATGGAAATTGAAACAATCATCAAAAACCTACCAAAAAGTAAAAGTCCAGGACCAGATAACTTTGCCAGTGAATTCTACCAAATTTTCAAAGAAGATAATACATATTCTCTTCAAACTCTTCCAAAAAATTAAAGAAGAGGCAATACTTCCCAACTCATTTTATGAGGCCAATATTACCCTGATACCAAAACCAGGTAAAGATAATATCAAAAAAGAAAACTACAGATCAATATGTCTTATGAACAGAAATGCAAAAATCCTAAATAAAATATTAGCGAACCAAATACAGCAACATATTAAAAAAGATTATACACCATGATCAAGTGGTCTTCATCCCAGAGGCATAGGAATTGTTCAACATATGCAAATCAATTAATGTGATATGCCGCATAAACAAATTAAAAAATAAAAATCATATGATCATATCAAAAGATGCAGAAAAAGCCTTTGAAAAAAATACAGCATCCATTTACGATCACTTAACAAAATTGGTATAGAAAAAAAGTACCTTAACATAATAAAGGCCATGTATGACAAACTCTCAGCAAACATTATGCTTAATGGTAAAAAACTAAAAACCTTCCTTCTAAGATCAGGAACAAGACAAGGCTGTCCACTATCACCACTCTTATTCAATATAACATTGGAGGTCCTAGTGAGTGTGATCAGGCAAGAGAAAGATATAAAAGGAATCCAAATAGGAAATGAAGAAGTCGTACTGTCACTATTTGCAGAAGACATGATTCTCTATATAGAAAACCCTAAAGTCACCACAAGAAAACTACTAGCAACAATGAGCAAATACAGTAATGTTTATGGATACAAAATCAATGTTCAAAAATCCATAGTGTTCCTATACTCTGATAATGAAGTGTCAGAAAAAGAAGTGGAAAAATAATTCCTTTTGCAATTGCAACAAAAAGAATAAAATACCTAGGAGTAAATTTAATGAAACATGTGAAGGATTGATATAATGAAAACTATAAGATCTTATTAAAAGAAATTGAAGAAAATACAAAGAAATAGAAAGATATTTCATGTTCTTGGATTGGAAGAATCGACATAGTTAAAATGATCATATTACTTAAAGCATTATACAGATTTAATGCAATCTCCATCAAAATCTCATTGACATTTTTTAAAGAAATAGAACAAAAAATCATCAGATTCGTATGGGAGCACAAAGGACTCCAAATCGCCAAAGCTATCCTGAGAAAAAAGAACAAGGCTGGAGGAATCACTTTGCCCAACTTCAAATTATACTACAAAGCAACAATAATTGAAATGGCATGGTATTGGCAGCAAAACAGACATACAGACCAGTGGAACAGAATTGGGATTCCAGAAATAACCCATGTTTATATGGGAAAATCATTTTAAACAAAAAGCCAGAAACATACAGTTGAGAAAGGAAAGCCTCTTCAATAAACGGTGCTGGGAAAACTGGAAAGCCACCTGAAAAAAAAAAAAAAATGAAACTGGACTGTTGTCTATCACCACACACCAAAATTAACTCAAAATGGATTAAAGATCTCAATATAAAACTTGAAACAGTAAAGTACATAGAAGAAAAATAGGAACTAAACTCATGGACCTGGGACTTAAAGAAGATTTTATGAATTTGACCTCAATGTCAAGAGAAGTAAAAGCAAAAATAAATGAATGAGACTATATCAAACTAAAAAGCTTCTGCACAGCCAAAGAAACCATCAACGAGGTAAGGAGACAATCATCTGAATGGGGAAATATATTTGCTAGCAATGCCTCTGATAAGGGTCTAATATCCAAAATATACAAATAACTCATACAACTCAATAACAACAACAACAACAAATCCAATCAAAAAATGAGCAGAGGACCTCAACAGACACTTCTCCCAAGAAGACATACAAATAACCAAAGAATATTTGAAAAGATGCTCAACATCACTAGCTATTAGGGAAATGCAAATCAAAACCACAATGAGATACCAT
>NW_011888996.1:416684-470729 GCF_000151845.1 Pteropus vampyrus | reverse complement strand
GTAGATCTGTCAATCACAGCTTATGTGCTGGGAGTTTGACAGGAGAGGATAAGAGGTAGGGAGAGAGAGGCAAGTCACAACCGAGGGGCCTGCTCAAAGCTAGAACTTTATCATACAACTAACAAAATGAAAGTGTGCCTAGATCTATTAGCTTTCATTTATATCACCCAAAATTCCCTTCTTCAATGACTGGCTCTGTAGATTAAGACTCATGCTTCTGAAAATCATTAACATCTACCCAAAAGTGGAGACTAGATTTAGTGAATGTCATTCTAGCTCAAAAGAGTTCCAAAAGTTAAGTTACCAATCTCTTCCTCACCCCAACCATTTATCTTCTCTTCCTACTCCACCCACACTCTCATTTATGTATCTGTCCTATCCATTTATTCACTCCATGAACATTTTTGAGCATCTTTATGTGCTTGCCATAATGAGTTAAAACATGAATCTCCCCTGATTAAAATCCTTCTACAGACTTCTGATTAAATATGGGAAAATAAAGCTGATCACATGATCATGATTCTCTCTTGTAACTCCTCACAAAAATGAACAAAAAAAAAATGAGGGTTTTGGTGGAAGTTAAACATAAGCACGTCTAAGGAAATAAAAGGTAAAAACTTACTGCCATAACTATCAAAAACTGGGAGATGAGGAAACAATATTCTGACACAAAATGTCCCTAAGTCTCCCAGAAATACTGGTAATTTAATAAAACCTTGAAATTTTCTATTGATACTACCAACATGAGGAGGGAAGACCTTTAGCAGTTCTCTCATCTTTTCTCTCTTTTGAGGAAAAATGTTTCCTGGAGAGATAATGGTAAGGAATAGTGAACAAACAAGGCTGGCTCTCTTTGATGGTGTAAAAACCCTAGGACTTTACACTAGATTGGGGAAAATATCCCAAAGCCCAAGCGTATCTCCCAATGAAAGAAGATATACCTCCAACTAGATAGTGAACAGAAAGATGGAAGAGTCAAAATAATTTATCTATAATATCGTAGTGCAAAATAATATCTGAATTATGTTGGACATAAACAAGATGAAAACATATGGTGTGGTAACTATGAAAATACTTTACAAAGAGAAAAGGAATGAAAGGAAGCAACACAGTAGGCAAGATAAGTGAAGGACCCAGTTTGCTCAAAAACATAACCATGGAAGAAAAGAGTTCCCATGAGTATTTCAGTCTATGTAATAATTTCATAGGCTTGTTCATTCAACAAGACAAGGTGAAAGAGATGAAAAGGGAGACTACAAAACTAAGCAAACAAATTGAAGACAAAGTCAGCTGAAAATCAAATTACTGACCATAAATAGATGATAGATAGATAGATAGATAGATAGATAGATAGATAGATAGATAGATAGATGATAGATAGATAGATAGATAGATAGATAGATAGATAGATAATCAATCAATCAATCAATCTTGGAATAATCCCAGGAAATGCAGGGAGAAAAGACAGAGGTTAAAACAATAAGGGAAAAACATATAAGAATGACAAAGATAACCCAGAATAAAGACAAGTTTTGTCTGTCTCTTAGGTATAAAATCCAAAACATGAAATAGGAAATAATTCCAAGATTACAAGGAGAAAAATTTTCCCAAAATGAAAAAAAGCTTGAATCTTCAGATTTAAAAATATATACCATGTATTTATATGTATTTGTCTATCTAATATCCATTTGTCCATCTAATGTCCATTTCTGTTCCCCCTTCTTAAGGACAAAAAGCTTTCTTTTAGATATCCACCCCTGCTCCACATGACCCCTAGGCTTTGGGAATACTAACCCCATGCCCAAAGCCAAGGATCAATTCTGACTGGTTTAAACCAATTTAGCAAATTTCACTGCCTTGGCCACTGGTATCGATTCAGTCTGAGTATGTGAAATAAATGGGTCATATCAGGTAAATTTTAGAATTCTTGCTTGAAATATTAAAGAAAAATTACTCTGTACTCCTGAGAATATGAACTTTAGAAAGAAGTTTTAGAAACATTTCTTGTAATGAGAAGTTTTAGAAACATTTCTTGTAATGGAAGACTTTCTGTAATGAGATCTATCACATACACATATACACATATTATACACATACACATATCTATCACATACACATATACACATATCATACACATATATGTGTATGATCAATTATGTGTATGATATGTGTATATGTGTATGTGATAGATCTCATTACAGAAAGTCTTCCATTTCATTTCACTTTCTTTTCTGATAAATTTAGGAAATATTAAATTAAAGATTTATATTTCAAAATGTTTCTGACACTTGCTGGAAATAGACCATCTAGGGTACTGGAGAAAGCTATTCACAGAGAGGTGTCACACTAGATAAAATACTTCCTAAGGTGGTATGCAGGGTGGGAGTGTGGGGAGTGGCTGCTGGTAGTTAGGTGCCACTGCCTGGCACCGCAGGAGTAGAATCTTGCAAAAGCTGCCACCCTTCAACAGTCCAGTCCTAGAGAAGGCCTGCCAAAGGAAACCACCAGAACCATGAAGCAAAATGCTTTTTATCCTCCAATGACTGCCTAGAACCCTTTATTAACAAAGCTTTAGAACCAGCTGGCGAAGAAAAAAACATTTAAAGGGTGTAGGTTGATTTTTCACAGAGCTGTCTAAAAAAATTAATTTGGAAATGAGAGGCAATAAATCAATAACCAACCCAATATGCATGGTAAAATTTACTATTATTTTGTGGAAATAAAACATTTCAGGGAGTTCCAGTCAAGATGGTAGAGTAGGAAAATGCTGTGCTCGCCTTCTCTCACAATCACATCAAAATTACACTAAACTACAGAATAGCCATCATTTGGAGTCACCTGAAATCTAGCTGAACAGAAGTTCTATAATTGGGGATACACAGAAGAGGCCACCTCAAGACTGGTAGGAAGGTTGGAGATGTGAACCAGGCTGGCCGCCACACCCATATGTTGCAGGTGAAAATCAAGAGGGATATCTCAGCTGCAGAGATCTTCTCGGAGGAGAAAAAGTTCCTGGTCTCACACCAGGCTCCCCAGCCCAGGGTTCACTGTGGCAAAGAGAAGTCCCCACAACTTATGGCTGTGAAAACCAGCAGGAATTGTGGCTGAGTGAGAAGAAGGGCGACTGAAGTCACAGACATATCTCTTAAGGAGCCTGCATGCAGACTGACACACTGACTGGCACACACTCTGAGCTCCAGTGCTGGGCCATCAACTTGAAAGGTGCCAGGAACATACAGAGAAGAACTAAATTGTCTGATTCAGAGCAGAGGATGAAAGGGCAGCTTTCTCTCAGACAGAAGTGCTGGCAGAATCCATTGTTCCTTTGTTGAGCCATTCCCCCTCCTGGCGTACAGATGCAGGTGGCTGCCATATCTGAGTCTCCATAAACCTGGGTAACATTGATCACCCCACCCAGAAGATTCCCTGATTTACGAGCCCACCCAAATCTCTTCTAGTGGCTTTTCCATACAAATAGCTTGTCTTGGCTTAGCTGCAAACTTTCTTAGAATCTCTCAAAGTTTCGAAATACCCAAACAGCACCTAGCCACAGCATGCTCTTTACCTCTTGCTGAGCAGCCCCAAATCCAGCAATAGTGGCAGCAGGCCTGGGTTCACAACTTGGCCTCTTGAGGCACCTCCAAATCCTGCATGGTAGCAGCCATCTGCAGATTGCTTGGTGACTCATGCCAGATGGCCTTAGGCATGGTACAGGCTAAGAGTGAACTTGGCGTGTGGCGAGACACTTCCCAGGATGCCTTGGGACTAGCACACACGGTAGTCAGATTCAGACTGAGCCGGAGCACTACCTGGGCTAAGTGTGATGACACACCCAAAGGGCAGACTGGACAGGAAACAGAGCCCTGCTAAAGCAAATCCTGCTCCTTAGGATCAGACCCCCATCAGCCAGTCCTCACAACCAATCAACCCAAGGGTCAGTCTTTCTCATTGATGTGCAAACAGCAACCAGGGCTCAGTTACAACAGGAGGGCACACACAACTGATACGAGGGGCACACCTGGAGTGCCCAGCTCAGGTGACCAGGGAGATTACACCACTGAGCCTCACAGGACACCTGCTACATAAAGCCATTCTGCCAAGACCAGGAGACATAGCAGCCCCACCTGATACATAGAAACAACACAGGGAGACAACCAAAATGAGAGAAAAAAAATGTCCAAAATAAAAGAACAAAGCTCCAGAAAAAGAACTAAACAAAATGGAGACAAGCAATCCACCAGATTTAAAGTTCAAAACACTGGTTATAAAGATGCTCAATGAACGTAGGGGGAAGAATAGATTAACTCAGTGAGAACTTTAACAAAGATGTAGAAAACATAAAAATAGAGATGGAAAACATGAAAAAGAACCAGTCAGAAATAAAGAATATAATAACTGACAGCAAGAATACATTAGAGGAATCAACAGTAAATTAGACGAAATAGATAATCAAATCAGCAAGGGACAAAGAATGACCCAGTAATCCCACTTTGGGGTATTTATCTTAACAAACCCAAAACACTACTTAGAAGGGACATGTGCATGCATATGTTTATTGCAGCATTATTTACAATAGCCAAGATATGGATGCGACCTAAGTGTCCATCAACAGGTGATTGAATAAAGAGGTGAGATATATATATAATAAAATATTACTCAGCCACAAAAAGAATAAAATCTTACCATCTGCAACAATATAGATGGACTTAGAGGGTATTGTACTGAGTGGAGTAAGTCAGACAGAGAATGACAAATGCCATATGATTTCACTTACATGTGAAATCTAAAGAATGAAATAAACAAACAAAACAGAAACAGACTCATAGATACAGAGAACATTTTGATGGCTGCCAGATGGTGAGGTGAGAAGGCTGAATGAAAAGGGGAAAGGGATTAAAAAGTACAAATCGGTAGTTACAAAATAGGTCTGGTAATGTAAAGTACAGCACAGGGAATATAGTCAATAATATTGTAGTAACTATGTATGGTGTAAGATGGGTGCTAGATTTATCAGGGTGATCACTTTGTAAGTTATATAAATATCTAATCACCATGCTGTATACCTGAAACTTATATATTGTATGCCAACTATAACTGAAAAATAATTATTTTTAAAAATTATATATAATTTCACATCACAATCATCTCTCTACCTTTTTAACTTATTTTTTTAAATTTTATCCATGTTATAATAGGTAAATATAGTTAATTGAATTTGCTTTATGCAACATGAAATTTTATTGAGATATAGAAGTTAGGATTATCATACTTCTCTATTTACTTGCCCCTTTTATCTTCATCATTGAATAATGACCTCTTTTTCTTAATGCTTGCAGTCTTAATATTTTTGTCTGATAGCAATATTGCTACTATAATATTGCTTTGTGTTTGTGAGAGTGTATATTGTGTTCTTAGTATTTATTATTAAATATTAGTATATTTTCCCATCCTTTTGCTTTCAAATCTGTCATATATTTGTATTTTTCAGTAAGCTACATATAAATGCATATTTTAAATCCAGTGTGAGAATCTCTGCTTTTTAGTAGGTGAATTCACAGTTTTCTCATTTATTTGGGTTACTGATACATTTGAATTTATATCTGCCATCCTATTTTATATTTTGTATTTACTTTTTTTTCTATTTTAAATTGGTGTTTTTACCTGTTTCTCCTTTCCTGCTTTCTATTAGACTCTGCACTCTTACCAAACATTACAATGCTTTACATGGTCTACTTGTATTTCATTTAATTGTAGTATATTTAAATTCTACCTTACTGTTAAATCTTCTTCTAAATCAGTCATTATCATTATAGATTATTTACTTTATAATTAATAAAGGAAAAAATGCATATTTATGTTTACCCGTGATTATAAATTTTATCATTACTGTGGCAACCAAAACTTCCTTTCTGAGTGGTTTTTTCCTTACTGAAATATATCCTTTAATAAGTTCTTTCAGCAAAGGTCATTGCTTAGTAAATTCATCATTTGCTTGAAATTTTTCTTTAATCTTTGTAAAAAATGAAAAAAAACTAAGTATAGAATTTTAGGTTGAATTTTTTACTCAGTACTTTGAAGATGACCTTCCACTTTCCTCTAGCTATCATTGCCAATAAGTTTGCCGTCAGACTAATTTTTCCTCAGAAGAGAATCTGTCTTTTGTGTCTATAATAAAAATATTATTTTTTCATGGGTTTTCTGAAGTTTCATTACAAGATATCTCTGTATTAATTTATTTTTATTTACATTTCACTAGACTTTAGCACATGCAGTTGTGTGCTGGAGTCAGCTTAGATCCTCTCATAAGCACTAATTATGCATATCCCAACTCCACATTCAGTGAAGTAACCTGGATTCAGCTGATAACCTAAAGTCAGCCATGATGACAGTATTTACAGCACAGCAGTCAGTAAACACTACAAATCAGGGCTTTTTACCTTGACAAGTTGGTTGTTAAACATTTAGCAGTATACCATTGAGTATATGGTTCTTCAGATTAAGAGCTCTTGCAGTTTTTTTTTTTTTTTTTCTAATCAGCTTTGGAAAATTCTAAGCCGTTATCTCTTTAAGCATTGCCTCTTCATTCTCTCTTCTTATCTATCTCCCATATCTCTTAGACTTATTTTTATTTTTTCCATCTCTGTATCTCTCTGCTGCATTTTAGGTAATTTTTTCAGTTCTTACTTCCAAGTCACTAATTCTTTCTTCAGCTAATTGTAACCTGTTTTCTAAGGCATCCCTGGAGATATCAATGACATATTGTATTTCTAGAAGATCTATTTGTTTTTCTTTACAATGTGTTGTTCTTTCATGATTTCTAGGGTTTTCTTTTTTAATCATTTTAACCATTTGTAGCATAATTATTTTACAGCCATCTCAAATTGCTCTATTACCTCAAGCTTATGGGAATAGTAGTTTTTCTATTTATAGTGTCAGTTGACTCTCTCTCATGATATTTTCTCCATGGAATATATTAAATATAATATTTAATTGTTTCTCCTCCTTCCTCATTCTACTCTCAGAATGCCTACGCATGCTAGAATGTAAAAGTCTTACTACAGGATCATTTTACTTTTGCTTTTGGTCTGGAATTAGTTCTGATGTTAGTTTCTTGGCTGGGCTTTCTAGCATTAAATTAGTGATGTTTCCAAACTCGCATGATTTTTGGTGGCCAAGGTTTTCATTCCTCTTATGTTTTCCCACCCATAATTCAAAAAATTAACAAATGTTTTAGTCATTCTACCCAAAGCAGCAAGTAGGTTTTAACTAGTCTCCTTTACCAAGAGAGTAGTCTTTTCTTTCCAGGATCCCAGCTTTAAGTAAGAATCTCTGTTCTAGCTCCCAGCCTCACTCAGGCCCAATGCCGTATTTCTCATGTTTACATGGGCATTAAAATCTCAGCCTCTAATCTCCTTATCCAATATAATATCTTCCAAAACCATTACAGCATCTGCTCACAGGTTTACTGCTCAAACCTAAAGCTGCCTTTATTTCTGGCATATCATCATGCCAGAAGTTATCTTTTTGCAAATTAATTTATATATTTAGATTTTTTTATACATTGTATCTAGCATATCTATGATTTTATAAATACAGAACTGATGAGTGATTAGAGTTTATGTTAATTCCACTTGTTGTCAAAACCAGAACACACCCTATCTTTATAAAAAATATTTCTCTTTTTCTATTTGTGTGTGTGCATAGAAAGAAGTCTAGAACTGTGTTCACTTAATGGTAATGATTATTACTTTCAGAGGTTTAGATTCATTGTTTTTTTTAACCTTCTTTTATATGTGTAAAATGTTTGAATATTTCAATAATTACCTTCCCAATTTTAACTGGAAAAAAGGTAGTTACAGAATAAATGTTAGTGTCCCTCCCATGTCTTTTGGACAAAGCCCAATCTCCTTAACATGCTAACCAAGGACTTCATTGTTCACCCTCATCCTGCCTGTCTAGATCTATTTCTCAGTGGTCTCCTCTTATTCCCTAACTTCTGGCTCACTGGACAACCCAACATTCTCATGACTTCATTGAGGTTTTTTCTTCTCAGCATGTCTTTGTGTTCTCAGTAGGTTACCGTATTACTCAACTTTCAAGACTACTTCTTTCTTAAAACCTATTCATAACCCTTTACTTCCTCTTTCAGTCTTCCCCAGTTCTTAATATACAACATTTTCCATATCGAATCACATTTTTATTTGTCTGTTACCCCCTTCAGAGAAGGGCAAGTAATATGTCTACTAATTTTATGCCTCATTTAATCAATGAATGAGCTTATGAATAAATAAAAGAAATGAATGTTCACAACTTGCTGAGTTAAAAGCAGACTTCTTGAGGATTTCACTGTGAGTGGAAGGCAGTGTTCATTTGAGATGTCGGATAATTTTTGGTGCCTTCTTTATGTCCTTTGTGTGGTAGTCAACTAGGATATTTTGGTAGCCCCAGATAGCTATGGAGAACTCCTTAGGGAATGTATGATCAATGGTATTTTGTAATGCCTTACCCACAAATTCTCATAGCACTTTCACAAGCAACATTTCATTTGATCCATTGAAGTAAATGGGAAAATAGTCATGTACCAGTTTGTAAATGAGAAATCCGATGTTAGAGCATAGTGACTTGTCTAAAGAATTAAGGAAACAACTTTGGCCTATGTCTTTAATTGCCTAGTTCAGTAATCTGTGTTCCATCTCTTTTACCATCAGTTTCTACAAATCTAAAGGTACTCCTGGCCCCCGCTGAGGTGGGAGTTATAATGCCAGCTATGACACCATGATGATAAGAAAGACAGGATTTCCCCCTGAATTGCTGGGTGCCTTCCTGTTATCCCTCTGGCCTCCAGCTTTTTTCATGTGCAGCCTTCACTTCCTCATCTCCAAAATGAAGAGCGCCTCTAAAGTTCTTACTCTTGACTGTTTCGTGAGTCTGAGTCTCTGAGAATTTGATAAAAGAACCATGCCTAATTTAAATCCCAGACTTCTTTCTAAACATCTTTCCTAGACTTCTTCCAACCTAGACATAGCACCAGGGTCTGGAGTGCTGCCATCACAGGAACCTGAATTTTTGACCTAGCCACATTCATTCTATGTTCTTGTTACCATAATTGTTTCTTGACCTTAGATTGTCCTTTCTTTTTAGAGGCCAAAGGGACTAGTTATGTAACTAAAAACAGATAGGCTTAACCAAAATTGCAAAAGCAATTTAAGACAGCCCACAAAAAAAATAAATAAATAAATTTACCAAGCACAGTATATAAACCCAACAGAGACACGGCCCACCTGCTTTTTATTTCCCTGCCTCCTCATGCACCAATTGTTTAGTTAAAGCTTTATTATTTCATTACTTGGCATATTTTCAACAAAGGCAAAAGATCCACTCCAATTGTCTAACCAAAAAAAGCCTTTTTTACTGAGATCGTTTTCCCTTCTTGTTTCATTTTCATCACATTTTAACACCTTGTAGGTTATTATAAGGGTCAAAAGTAAGTCTTTTTATTCAGGGAATCATGAGAATTAATTTTACAAAATAGTCATAAATCTATACCCAGGGTGAGGTAAAGTAACTAATAATCACTTCAAATTACCTGTGATGCTTCTATCAATATAAAATAAATGTGTTAAGTCAAATACTACTAAAACTTAAAAGACAAAACATGGAGACACGATCTACATGCGTTTATATGCCATCTTCTTCCAAGATGAGATGGAATCAACCTGATTCTGCAGATTGTTTCATGATTTTATTTTATACCAAAAAAAAAAAATAGTGGAGTGCTTTCTTCAAATAAAGAAAATAAACATGTACCTGCTATCAGAGCAGAGAGTGAGAACAGAACTAAGAACTGTCATAGTGAAAGTTCATACAGCTGACAAATAAAAAACTCACCAGGACTGACTAGTCGGAGTTGACCTATAAATATGGCATGGAGCCGAAGAAGGAAAGTTGAGTAAAACTGCTCAGTTTATTTTACTTTTCTGATGAAATGATCATTTGTTCCAAATAGTCCCAAAGCTCATGTCTTTAACGGCCATTACTCCACTGTACTGGCATGCTGCTGAGGGCTTTGCTTATTCCCTAATTATCAAAAAGAGCTGCTGGAATTCATTAAGGAATTATAAGTAATATCCCAAGTACTTTCAAAACCAAGTTTGGCAATATCCTTAAATCTTGCATCAGTGGTAGGCTCCAATGGTTTGCTCTGAAACAGACTAGAATTTGACAATACTGGAACCACCTGAGCCAAAGATGAGGCAGCTAGTTATTTTCCATTAATTGTTGTTCTCAATGCTTATTTTTAAAAGTCTTTCACATGAGCATATGAGAATAAATCAAACCATTTTAAATAATAAATTATCATTGACAGGTTAATGCACAACTATTTAGTTAACTCATATGATGGAAGTGTAAGCCACTTAGATGTTGTAGAAAAATCATACTCTTTACTTTGAATTGTTGTAGAAAGTAAAATGTGTAAAAAGTAAGTTAAAGTGTCACATTTAAGACTCAGAGATTCTTAATTAATTTTTTTCACTATTCTATTAATTTAACAACTACTAATCCAAGTCAAATCTTATGGCAGCAAGTATATTTACAATCACTATTTAGCACTAGTAAAAATATTTCTCAATACTACTGGCTAAAGCTCAGTAAAATGCAATGTCAAATTCCAGTAGAATTTTAGTTCAAACAATCTCTAAAGTTGGTTATAATAAACATTGACATCATTGTGTCCCATTTTGCTTTCTTAAAAATTCATTTTTTAGACAATATAAGAACTATTTTTCTTACACAATTTTTTCCTATCATCTGTTGAGTCTTTGATAAACCTCAGGCATAACTACTTTCCATACATCATCTTATTTAATTATCACAACCTCCCTTTGAACAGAAAGTAGTATTATTCCTTAGTATACTGAAATATATGCAGAAGGAACTGAGACATGAGGAAATTAAACTTTTTGCCCTCAGTCACACAGCTGGTAAGTAATGGAGCCCACATTTGATCTCAGAGAGTCTGACTCAAAGCCCACGCTTTCTGCACATTTGTTACCCAGCACAACCCTCCCTCCCCAATATACACAGTTTTTCTCTGTCCTAGCATCTTAGAGCAGTTATGATTTGAATGTTATCTAAGCTTATAATCTGTAATTTATGTCCATGATAAGCTTCCTCCCCTATACCATAATTAGCCTCATCAGTACACAACTGGAAATCATCACAAACACTTGAAAAATATATACACACATATGTGTGTATATATATACTTTATATCTATCTATCTATCTATCTATCTATCTATCTATCTATCTATCTATCTATCTAATTATCTATCTATCTATCTATCTACCTACCTACCTACTTACCTACCTGGAGTTGGGGGTAGAGAGACAGAGAGGCATAGAGAAAGACAAGAAAAAGAGAGAAACATTAGAAATCTAGACTCAATGTGACAAGATAATATTAAACAGAGACAAATGCAAGCTTCTCCATTTACGTCAGGCACCCTAGACCTTATGTCCCCAGCACCTAACACAGTACTTGGAACATAGTAAATCCTTAATGAACGTTCGTGGGATAACCGAGGGAGAGAGTGAATGAGTGGTGAGTGAGTATGTGACACTAATAGGTAGGCACACATGGTTTTACGTGTATGAAAAAGAGACAGTGGTCTTCACTGACACTAAGGTTAACATAAGTCAGTAAGTATATGTGGCCACCAACAGCTGTGGTGCAGTATAGCCTGTATTTACAGAAACCTCTGTCTCAGGCATGGAGGTGTTAGCCTTGACCTCCTTTGTTGCTAATGCTGTGGGCAACTGGATAGGGAGCACAGAAAAAGGATGAGAGTGATGACTAGAAAATCAAGTTCTGTCATAGGAAAAGAAAACTCAGGGAAACCTAAGGTTTTTAGACATTGCAGGGCTGTTTGGGGAAAGGGCTTAGACTAGTTATGCATCATCTGAACATATTGAACTAGGAACAATTCGTGTGAGCCACAGAGAAGCAGGTTTGGTTAAAAATTAGAGAGAACAGGCACTTTCCATCTCTCCCAGTGGTTGTGCCCTCCTGCTTCCCTGCCACCTCCCAATTCAGAGCATTTTTCAAAGTCCAGAGTAAGTTCCACCTCTTCAGAGAAGCTTCCTTCCCCTTAACCTTTGGTAGCTTCTCCCTTCTAGGAACTTCTGCTCTACTCCACAATCTCTCCCAAATGGCAGTGTTGTCTTGTCTCCTCTTATTGACTCAGTTGTCTGATAGTGATAAGAAGACAAAGACTAATTAGATTAAGCTACTGTCCTCGGGGTACTTACATTTTTGAGAAGGAGACACAGAAGTAAAACAAAGATTACTACATACTTGGTGCAAGAGAACTATGCACTGAGTATTGCGGGTTCATGGAGGATAGACATCCAAATAAATCTGAGGAACTAGAGAAAACGTTCCAGAAAGATGAATTCTACTTGTTTTTCCCTGAACTGTACCTGAAGAAAGTTTGGAAACTAACTAGGTGAAGAAGTAGGAAAAGATACTCCAAGTACAGGGAATAGCTATGAATGTCAATTAGAAATTTCCTAAAGCAAGGATATTATTTCCTTAATATTTATATTACTCCAGTGCACTCTTCTCAACACTAATGAATTGTCACTAAATAATTGCTTATTTGGCTAGCATAAATATCATAAAAAAGAAGGAACTGTGATGTTCTCTGAGCTTCCTACTCAGATTAACAATAGCAGGGCTCAAATAGTCAGCTAGTAGTTGAGTGAATACCACCATTTATAAAACTTTGGACAGTTTGTGTGGCATAATGAAAAGAACATAAGCTCTGGAGTCAGACAAACCTGGGTGTGAAGCCCAGCCCTGTGAGCACAGAAATAATATTTTTCTCTTTTGTTAAAAACCTCAATTTTCTCATCCTGAGAGCTAATAGTACCTACTTCAAAGGCCTGTTGTGTAGTTAAATGAGATAGTAAAAGTAAAGTGCAAGAAAGCTGCCTGTTAATAGTAAGTGACCCATAAATTATAGATCTGATGAAGAATCAGAAGTGAGTCTTTGAATTGAAAATTAAGAAGTTGGAGAAGGATTGTATTAGCATTGTCATGGGCCAAACTGATATTTATATCATACCTAATACGGAAAAAGGAACATAGGGATTACTGAAATTTGTTAGCACATGAGGCTCAGACTAGAATTGCCTGGCTCAGATACCAGTGCAAACACTTCATTCCCTACAACTAGCATTTATTGCTGACCTTACACACCTTGTTTGGGTTTCTTTACTATAAAGTGTGCTGAGAAACCTATGCTGTTCAATGGAGCAGCCATTATCATTCCGTTATCAAACGAGTTAGAAATTTTTAACTAAAACTATTCCCTTATAACTATAAAAAAAGGTAGAATGCTAGGAAAAGCTAAGTCTAACATAACATGCCCATATGGTGACAGTATTTAACCATGGGAAAGGACTAATAATAAAAGGGAAAGCTTATCAACAATATTCACATGATGCCAGTCGATGGTAGCCAGTCAGGTACCAGTGGGTTTGCTTAAGCCAGGAACATTTGTCCCAAAACCTGCAGTTGGCATACATATTTTTCAGTCTGTGAAGCTAGTCAAGTTTGGGTCTGTCTTTGATTAGCCAGGCATAGTAAGCATTAGGAGGATCTCTGCATGAGCAATCCCAAAACACAAGCCCTTCATTTAAGTACTTTTCTTTTTATTCTCATGATTTCCTTCAGTTAACAAAGTTAAAATGGAGCTTGTCACTGTGATATGAAACTCATAACCTCCAGTGTCACTTCCGCTCAAACTTAGCTTTCACATAACTATCCATTACCTGTCTTACCTATATACTTGTCAATTCTGCTACACCTCCAGATAAATTAAACAGACTTTCATACTCTAGTTCAGCCTTTGTCTGAGTTACATGATATTCACCAAACCAAATTGCATCTTTCATCTGTCAAGCCATCGACTTTTTTTATCTAACCCAGACTAAGGCACCTACATTCTGGAAGTTTCCCACATTTAACCCATCCCATCACCCACTAGAATAATCCCAGCCTAGCCATTCCTCCTCCACACTCTGGAAGTTAAGTCATCTGCTTACATTTCAGTTGATGATATGTGTCTGTTTGTCTCCTCTAATGGCTTGTAAGGCCTTGGGGTCGAGCTCACATCTAATCTTCGCTGCATACATCTGTACACTACTGAATACATCATTACTGTACATTACTCTAACCCAGTGGGGACTCAATAAAAACTTGTTGACTGACTGATTTAGCATGGGGATGATTATTACGTAAGTCGCTTTGGTAAATAAATTTGAAATAATGACCAGCTCACACAAATGTTTTACTAGCTCACCCTCCCCATGGAATTAATATAAAGAATGAAAATCAGCAGTCATTTCTACTTGCCCAACATTAAATGTTAACTCACCCCAAGAGAGTAACTATTTTCAAGCCTAATTTCAAGTCAAAATGTCTAAAATGGTTGTCATTCTTGGTGACGTGCTGGGAGGATTCAAGAACTAAGGTATCAAATCCAGGCACTTTCATAGGTTATTAACTCCAACCCTGAAGACCATTATTTCTAGTATATTACTAATAATAATTCTAGCAGTTTATTTGAATTCTTATTTATTCAATAAATGGGGCTTACTCTCAAGGTCATTCTGTAAAAGAATGGACAATTCAATGGGCATTGCTTTTTATATAATTTTATACTTTATTTGAATAAAATTGATTAGAAAACTTAATTCAATTTATATTATTCTTTAATGATTTGATTACTTTAATATAGAGGAATGTAGTCATAAAAATAATCACCTGTCTAATTATATACCTAAGGCAAAACAAAAAATAGAAATTAATTTTTAAAACAAATTGAACACATTTTGTTTCTCTTTTCTTTTACTTTTTGTTATTCTTTTATAGACATCTCAGAGGAAGAGGGTGGGGAATTTTACATGTACTCTTTTTTTCCAAGTTATTTTAGCCTTCTGACATGAGACGAGAAAAAGAGAGACTGATGTGGCTCAGAGTTCAAGTGCAGCAACCAGTAGATGAGTATGGAGTCGATTCTAGCTTTATGATAGACACAAATTTTTTTTTTTTTTTACCTAAAGCAATGATTTCAAACAGATACTTTCAAGATTAATTTATTTTAGTTCTTATCTGTGTATGATATAAATATGTTTAAATAGTTAAACCATCAGTTTGTATTATGAAATTTAAATATCTATTTAAGAGAAAGTGTTTTAAAAAGTACTAAAATACTTGAGAATTACTTAAAGTGTTATACTGCTAATTATATTTAGCTTATTTTGGAATGTTCATGAGAAAATGGATTAGCCTATCCTCTGTCATGCTGTGAAAAGATTAACCTGCTTTTGGTGTTCTGATATCTTTTCAGCAAATGTGAGTTTGAATTGCATAAAACATTTGCAACATTTCAGATCCCTGAGGTTTCATCAAATCAGGTTCTGCTTGATTCACTGTGACAGCTTCTCTGAAGTTGCATCCTCTAAGAAGCAATAATTGTCACTTGGGGGCCTTCTGGGTGAAAAAGCACAACAGAACCAAAGGAGCTAGAACATATAATCTGCACAGCAAAAGAAATGCTCAAGGTCTCAAGGGCAATGAAGTGAGTACTTTAAAGCATACTTTACTTTAAAGCTGATCTCTTTATTTTTTTTCTCTTTATTGAGCAAATATCAGCAAATGCAACAAATTGTCTTCAAAATTTGAGCCACACAGAGATAAACTTCACATTCAATACATTAGACATCTAAGCTCTCTGTATACATATAAAAGGAAATAATTAGACTTTAGATGAAAAAAAACCTGAAAGAACAAAGAAAGACCATGATCTAATATCAGAATAAAGTTAACAAATGTCATTAAGTGAGATGATTGGTGATGAGTGAAGGTCATGCCCAGTTTACTTTTCACAGTTGACAGATCAAAGTCGTTCCTTCGTTTAAGACAAAGACTAAATGTAGTTTAGTTTGGCCTTGGAAAATCCTTTCACATAATATGAAGTTTCTCTGTGGTCTGCTGTTTCTAAAGCACATGAATTTTCAGAACTATTCATGAAGTGTCAGGGAACCAAGACAAAATATGGAAAATATTAAAGGGTACATCTTAGTTTAAATGATTTTTTTTTAAATCTAGGATTAAATGTGAGAAATGCAGTCATAACTGATTATAGCACACTATACCTCTGAATATCATATGGTACAGAGGTACATAGAAAGATAAATAGATTATGTCATGGAATGATGGACTCATGAGGTCTGAGGGCACTAAGAGGTCATTGTGCCTGACCACCAAACTGATTCAGGAATCTACTTCCCTGACAGGTGGTCGTCCAGTCCATGTTTGGAAAGCCTCCATTGATGGGAACTTCTTCGGTCCCACTGTAGCCATGCATAGCTATATCAGAAAGCCCTTTCTCTGTGACTAGAAGTTTGGCTTCATCCATTTGTCCTATTGCTACCCCTTGAGACAGAACAGAATAAACTAAATCCTTTCACCACCCTAACATTCCTCAACTATTTGAAGATGGTTATCTCATCCTCAACATTACTACCTCCAAGTTCTTCTCAATCCCTTCAAATATTCCTTATGAGTATTTGTCCAATCTTCTCAATTTTCTGATGAGGGTCAGTCTAGCTGCAATCTAATTTGCCTATGTCTCGCTAAAAATATAGACCTGAATATAAAATTCAATGTGTAATCATCCCAGGGCAGAGACAAAGTTGAGTATCATCTCTCTTGTTCTACATACTAGCCTTCCTTGATTTCAGCCAAGATCTCACTGGCAATTTTGGTAGCTATTATCATTTGAGCAACATTTCTCCAATGTAGAATAACTGATGTTTAATTACTACTTTAGGCTTTAGAAATTGCTTTCATCTTTACACCTCATTTGAATCTAACAGCTATCTGTAATAAAGGTATTATTTTTCCATTTTCAGATGGAGAAACTACGATTTAGAGTTTAGACAAATATTTTCTGGACCACATAAGTAAGTTACAAAGCTAGAACCCAAACCCAGGTTCTCTGACTATAAATTGTGTGCTTTTGTGACTATATTACTTAGTTTAGATTCTTTGATGATGCTTCAGGGATATATAATAATAGATTATTGTCAAAGACAGAACTCTAAAAATTACAGTTTCCTGTTCTGCCAGTGTAGGAACCATATCTTGGGATAGAATGAGGTCAACATGACATGCTAAGTCATGCTGCCTCCTTTTCAAAATGGTCACAAACCATCCTTTTAATTATTCACTCCAGATTCTTGCTCACATTTGACTTCAAACTCGGTGGTCTATTGTATGTGGTCTTATTCTTTAGTTTTGGAAGTAGAGACTACGTTTTCAGTATTCCAGACTTCTGATACCTTCTGTATACTCCAAAATTGCCAAAAGATCACCACCGCTTACTAAAGTCTTTTTTTGAACTCAGATTCATTATGTGATGTATTTGCTATTAGTTAAATCTTTAAAGCATCCACAAATGTAATGACTTGCTCTCTGCTTTCATCCAAGACATTTATTTATTTATTTATTTATTTATTTTTATCTTTTTGAAAAGATAGTTGAGATCAGAATCCTGGGTAATGGAGATATCTGTGACTTTTCTTCAACTCAAGAGCAAGGCATGACTCCCTAAGAGGTTTTTCAGAATCACATGGTGGGGGCCTGAAGAATGTATAGGGTTGAAAAACAGGTTTGAGTTAATAATATTCCACTAATCAGTATCCTTGAATAGAACTGGGTAGTTGGCTATAAATTCAGTTTACTTTTTCCATCCAGTTTATGTGCTTTTTCCTTGTTGATGAGATTTTCTTAGAGACTTTGCCACATGCTTTACTAAAGTCCAGGTACTCTATGTTTATTGCTTTTCTCTGATCTCTCACTCCCCCTTTTAAAATTTTCTTCATTTGGTTTTTAGGAAACCATACCCACTTGTGTTTTTCTCTTACATTTCTGGCCACTGCTTCATTTCCCTGACATCTGCATTTTGAAGTATCCCAGAACTCAGTCTTTGGATCTCTTCTCTTTTCTAACCACACCCACTCCTAGATGATCTCATTCAGCCTCATGGCTTAGGTAGCATCAGTGTGTGGATGCCTGCAGCCCAGCTTCTCCTGAACACTAGGCCTGAAAATCTGAATGTCTATTTGTCATCGCCATTTGAATGCCTAATAAGATTTTCAAACTTAACATATTGAATACTGAACATCTGATAACTGCCCCACTGCCACCATCACCATAAACTTAGCTATTCTGTAGCCTTCCCATTCAAGAAATGGAAACTCCAAAAAGGCCAACAACCTTCATGTTTATTTGACTTCTCTCTTTATCTCACGTTCTATACTTAATCTGTCGGCAAATACTGAATCTCTAACATCAAAATATATTCATCTGATCACTTTTCAGCATCTCCACTGTCACAATCCAGGTATTAGCAAGCAGTACCTTTCACCTACTCCCACCCTTGTCCACTCAACCTATAGCCAACCTTCAGTCAGAGTGATCCTGCAAACAGAAGCTAGATCTCATTATTCTCATTGCTGTTAATTACTCAAAACCCACCTTAGTCACAGTTAAATGCAAGGTTCTGCAATGCTGTACAAGGTCTAATGTGATCTGGCCTTTGGGTAAATTTCTTTTACCTCAACCTCTAGTATTTTCAACTTTGCTAGTTCTACTCCAACCCTATCAACAGCTTCACTATTCCGAAAGTGTTCCTGACTCAGGGCCTGTGCACTTATTTGATGATGCACTTGTTATTTGACCTCAAACCCTTTCCCTGGAAGGCTACATGATGATTATCCTCACGTCTTTTTCTAAGGAGACAGAAGTTCTTACCTCCTCGATGAGATCTTGCCTGGTCACACCATCTAAAATTGCAACTTCTTGCACAAATGCACTTTGAATCACTCCATCCTGCTAAAGGTTTACAACTTATCAATGTCTAAAATACTAAAAATTTTACTTATTTACCTTGTCTGCTGTATCCACTACTAAAATGTAAATTCTACGAGGCAGAATTTACTCTTTTGTTTGCTGCCTATGAGAGTGCCTGGCGTATAATAAGTGAAAACACTTTCTTCATTTAGTTTTTCCTCATTCATTGAGTGAGAAAGGAATGAATGATCTTCCAATCTATCCCCTGTCAAAGAAAGAAATACAGTTAATGGTGGTGACTCGGTAAAGTTATGAGAAGTTCCAAAAATCATTACTTCATGATTTCCCAAATCAGTCTCTTAATAATCTGTTCTAGAAAGCTTCTTGGAACTTCAAACTGTGGTTCTTGTGTCTGGAGGAGTACCTGACTAGCATTCTCACACACTCTGCACTTCCTTTCTCAAAGACTTACCCAACTAGTTGTCATCACTCTCTCACTATGTCTCGTACCCACTGTCCACTCCAGGAAGGTGAGGACAAGACCCATCAGATTCACTAGTGCATCCCTAGTCCTTATCACAGTGTCTGGGATTCAGTAATGCTCAATAAACCTTTGCTGTATATTGTGAAATTAATGAACCCCGTTCCTTGCTTTATTTTTAAAAATCACAATTTTTTTCATTCATCTCCATTTCTTAAACAACTTTAGCAGAAATTTGTTCAGCAATTTTATTCTCTAGTTTTTATAGGCTTCTGAGATCTCTCTGGCCGAAATTCCTGAGCTAATTTAGAACATATATATTCTGGCTCCCTCTACTTGGGCTTCATTTCCTCTTAATATTTTTTCTACCCAAAGATCATTCCACTAAATAGAAGACAAAAAGAAAATAACAGTTAAACTGTCCTTTGTCTCTCATTCATCTATCCACATATGCCACTTACTACAAGCAGCAGCCCTGCCCTGCCTTGTTCTTCTCTCTCCCAAATCTTTTTAAACTTCTTTTTCATGGTTTCTAGAAAGTTCTGAAAACCCCAGCTTATTTAGGCATTAGCCTTTTTAAGATTATTATATGCACATGCCACTTTCATATTCATTTTTATTATACCCTCCGATTGTCATCATATACTTGTAGGTTTTTTTGATTAATTTTCTATATTGGTCTATTTCTAGTAATTTTCTTCCTCCAAGGATAAAGATAACAATACATTAAGAATTACATTTATGAGGGTGTTATATTGAATATTTGTGACTCCCCCCACCCCCAAAATTTATATATTAAACCTAATCCTCAATGCGATAGTATTAGTACATAGAGCCTTCGGGAGGTGATTAGGTCTTGAGAGTGGAGCCTTAGTGAATAAGATCAGTGCCCTTATAACAGAAGCCCTGGAGAACTCTCTCTTCCCTTCTGCCATGTGAGGACACAGTGAGAAGACAGTCATCTATGAATCAGGAAGGAGGCCCTCACCAGACACCAAATCTGCCGGCACATTGATCTTGGACTCATAGCCTCTAGAACTATGAGAAATAAATGCTTGTTGTTTAACCAGCCAGTCTATGGTATTTTGTTTCATCAGCTCGAACGGACTGAAACAGAGGGCTATCGGGCACTTAACCACATTCTATATTTCTTCTATTTACACAGTGATTAGGCTCCTCAAAAGTATCAAGCAACAAAAGATTTTTCATCAGAATGAATATTCTCAAAGAAATAAGTAAAAATAAGATATACCATAAACAAAAACTTCCAAAGAAGTTTGAAAAAGAATGAAGTTTATTCAAATGTGGATATATGATCATATATGAAAATGTTTTAAAGTCACTGATAATGACCAATTATCATATTATTATGTATTTCTCTTAGGGTGGAGTTGGGTCTGCCTTGAGAAGTTCTGAATTCAAAATATCTAAAATGGTGTATGTTAGTAATACTGACTATTTTAAATGTGTGTTTAATCTTTTAAATGGAATGTTTTGGGGACCACTAACTTTTTAAAAATACACTCAATAATACCCACAAATAAAAATTATATGTTATTTTTGTTGGATTTCGACCTGTCTATATACAAGTGCATAGCAGATTGTCAGGTGAGTCACTTCCACCTAGGACACAGTCACTGTCCCTGAGGTTAGGCAGCACTGGCCACTCTAGCATGGTCTCTCATGTCAGCAGTCTTCAGGCTTTCTTGCTCGTATATCCCCTAAAATAACTTCGAAAAACTATGTATCCTTTCACATATTTTACTAAAATTTTCATCATACATTTGAAAATATATTTGTAATAGTAAATAGAAAATCTTAAAAACATTACGAGCTGAATATATAATGAAGATTAAATGATTTCAAAGAAAATAGTTCATTACACTATGTGATAAAAGCTTTTACGACCTATGTGATATGCCAAATCCAAAAGAAATCATGCATAACTTTTATGTGTGGGTGTTAGCCGATGTGTCTTGAAAAATGTTGTAGTTCCAGAAAACATTCCATTTAAAAATTTAAATGTGCATTTAGAAGATTCAGAATTACTAACTTATACCATTTTGAATATTTTGAATTCGGAACATTCAACACAAGATCTAGCTCCACTCTAAACAGAAACATATACAAAACATGGAAGGAAAAAATCCCACCAAATTAAGATACTTTGATTAATCTTTAAAGCAGTTTCCTCTAAAATCATTATTTTTAATTATTACTTTGGCCACAGAGAGTTTTACACTCTGAACAACCCACCAGAGTAAGATCCTACTGAGGGGTAAATGTAATGCAAGTGAGTTTTCAGGGAGTATTTTTAAAAAAATAAACACAAATTTTAAAAAAGATAAAGATTATAAATCGACTTTTTCTTAAACTTTCTGTATGTATGTGCCTATTAGAACATCAACATATCCCCACAGGTATACTCACAAATTTGAAACTGCTGTCTCAGGTTAGTTCTCAAACTGAGGAGTGCCTAGGGCCCATAGCCCCTTGCCATCTCACCCCATTCCTTTACTCTAGAGATGGTCTCCTAAGTCTGAAAAATGACCAGAGTGCAAGCCTTATGTACACAACTTCTTTTATACAGAAATATTATGTTTTAAGTTTCCCTCTAAAAGAAAGCCAGTGAAGAGAAGAACAATTTTAAGGGCTAGAGCTGACAGAGGTGGCTATCCCAAATCATTTACTTAGAAATATTTAGTGACTTCATGACCTAAACAGTTCAGATTTCAAATATTCTGGCCCATTCTTTCCCTCAGAAACCTTACACTTTTAATAAAAGTGACCAAATTTATTTGAATAATTACCTGTTCTCATAGGACGACCTAGAGTTTTCATACTTTGAGGTGAAAAAGAAGGGTAATTTCTAGAATTTTCACTTGGAGGTCTGGTATCCCAGGACACCAGATCCCTTTGTAGAAGTCTGCTGACCTTAAGTGTGTGGGTGCAGGAGTGTATGTACTATGTTGGATTTTGTATCTGTATGTGTGAGAGAAAGACAGAGAGAAAGACAGAAAGACGGAAAGACAGAAGGAAGGAAGGAAGGAGGGGAGGGAGGGAGGGAGGAAGGAAGGAAGGAAGGAAGGAAGGAAGGAAGGAAGGAAGGAAGGGAAAGAAAGAAGGAGGGAGAGAGAGAGAGAGAGAGAAACAGAGAAAGAAAATGAGAATGAAAGTGAGTAACATCCAAGAAGACTTCCACGGTGATATTGAAGGTGATAGTGTGCTGAGAAAAAGTTACTGCATGGCTTTACAATAAAACATACATCCATATAGAGAGAAAGAATAATGAGCTCTAACAGAAATGACACCAACAGAAAGAGTGAAGTTTTATTAGGCCATATATTAGGCTATATTTGCAGCTTCTTTTAAAGTTATTGAAAAATGCAAACTTCTATAGATAATGCTAGTATTCTTTCAAATCAAAAGCAGTTCTTAGGGAATCAGGAGTCAAAGCATTAGATTAGGCTATAAAATCAATGCAAAGAATCAAGACCAAGGTGCCACATTTTCATGAAAACTTAATTAAATGAATGCAAACACATTGTGAATACCCACTAGGGCTCCTTGGCATTGAGTTCCAAACCTACTTCCTAGGAAACACTCTTACAGAATGGGAGGATTGAAATAAAAAAGGTAATCACAATTATTTCTTAAATATTTACTTATAGAAGCTACTGTTGCCTAGCCAGGCCATTGAAAAGTCAAGCTTCCCAGAAGCATAACCATTCGTACACTAAAGATGTAAAACTCAACACATTTTCTCTTAAAATATGAATCCTAAAAGGTACTGGAATAAATTTATCTTTCTAGTAAGCATCAGAGTAACTTTGAGCAAGTTATTTAACCTCTCTTGAACCACCATTACATACTCTTTAAGAACACTAAAAGGTTGCTTATGAAGATTAATGACATACAAGAAAGTCTTTAGAATAGAGCCAGGCATACAGCAGGTACTCGAAAATGCTAGTTGCCTTCATATCTTAAGATCATTTTTAGTTCTATTTCTTGGTTACAAACAGACAACACTCAACAACAACAAAAATGACAACTAATAGGCAAAGATCACTTAGTTGAACAGAAAAAAAGCATAAGCTTTACAAGACAAACTGAACACCATCTGAATTAAAAACTTCCATTCTTTGAAAGAGATCCATTAAGAAATGAAAAAGTAAACCACAGAATGAAAAAAACCATTTGCAATGCAATCTGAAAAAGGACTTATATCCAGAATACATTTTGAAAAAAATAAAACTCTTACAACTCACTACAAAGAAAAACAACTCAATTAAAAAAATGAGCAAAATAAAGAAATTTGAATAGGCACTTTATGAAATGAAATATAAGGATGGCAAATAAACACATAAAAAGATGTTCAGCATAAATAGTCATTAGGGAAATACAAACTAAAACCATTATGTATATAAGACACCATTATGCCACGAGAACAACTAAAATTTAAAAGACTGACAATACAAAATGTTGACAAGGATGTGGAGTAACTGAGACTCTCATACACTGCTGCTGAGAATGCAAAATGGTAGAGCCACTAGAAAACAGTTTTGGAATTTATTCCAAAGTACAGTGTACACTTATTATCTGCTCCAGCAATTTTAGTCTTTGATATTTATCCAAAGAAATTTTTAAGCCAAAACTTTTGCATTGTTTCAGCAATGCAAATGTCCATCAGCTTGTACGTGTATAAACAAGTTGTGGTCTATCAGTACAATGGAATACTATTCAGCAATAAAAAGGAACAAACTACTGACTATGCACCAACATGGATGAATCTCCAAAATCTCCAAAATATTAAGCTCACCAAAATAAACCAGACATAAAAAGAGTAAATACTGTATGATTTCATTTACAGAAAATTCTGAAAAAGACAAATTTAGTCTATGATGATAGAAAGCAGTTGTTTGGAACTCGGAAGGAAAGGCATAAGGACAATTTTTGTAGTGATAAAAATGTTCTGTATCTTGTGAGTGAACAGATTTGTCAAAACTCATCAAACTTTGCATGGAAAATGGATACATTCAATTAGTATGTACATTACACTGAAACAAAGTTGATTTTTACAAGTCTACATGCCCTTACCCAAGATGCCAAAATCCAAAAGCTCTGAATATCAAAAGGTTTTTATAAATGTAAAATCTGACCTAACCTAATGCAAAGATATTTGTAGTCTCTATTTATCCTATTGAGTGATAATATTCAGGCACTAAACTGCAATAATTACAGAGTGCTTCATCAGACCTTGTTGGAGATATACATATTATACAGTATATATATTGAATTACCTTTCTAAAATATGAAATATTCTGAATTCCAAAATAGGAGGTCTTGCTTCAGGGTTTTGAATAAAGAATTGTGAGTTGCTTTCCTTATCTTAAGAGAAAAAAAGAAAGAAAAGAAGAAAGAAAAAGGAGTGAAGAAAGAGAGAGGAAGGAGGAGGTAGGAAGATAGGAAGGGAGGAAGCAAGGAAGGAGAGAAGGATAGAGGGAGGAAGGGGTGTCTTCCTGTGCCTGTGCAAACCCTTCCTAACCAATATTCTTGCCTAAATGTTTCCATCCTTGCCCTTCTGCAGGAGTGGTACCTGCTCTGGTATCTGGTGACAGTCATTCCATGGCTCCCCCAACTCTCTCCTCACTGCCTGAACCACTAAAATTTATCTAATTAATTAGGTTTCTTTAAAAGATTCTGAGCATTCTCTTTTTAGAATTTGGTTCCAAGAGCAGACACTGCCAGGCTCCTTTATCATTCCTTTCTCAGAATTAAGAACCTGGGAGAGAAGCGGGGAAAAGATGGAAAAAAATTATTTTGAAACTTTGCCAAATGGTGAATTTTTTCACACTCCTCTCTCCTAGCCTTTCCACAGAGGGTTTGTTTGAATCTAAATACTTCAAAGCTCTTTTGATATTTGTTTCCCCCTTTTCCATACACCCCCACCATAGAGAAATGGAGAAAAGATCCATATTTCGATGTGAGGCCTTGGAATTAATTTAAAGCAAATATTTCCCCTAAAATGTTTCAATCCATAAAATGAGATTGTTTTTCAAGCTTTTATTTTACTTATTCTGTTTCCAACATGTTCTAGTCACAGCCTCCTGTGTAAACTATTGTGAACATTTTAAATTAGAAACACATTTTTTATTGTTATCTTTACCTTGCCAACTTTTAGTCTTCCCTAAAATATCTTGTGACCTCTGTGGTACCACAACCCTGTCACATGAATTTTATGTCCCTTCCTCCTTAATTAGCCATGGGTACAGAGCAGCAATTATATACAGAATAGAGAAAATTCAGTGCTTCCTCAAAGGAAGGGTTAAATAGACAAATATTTGGATCAGATTCCTCTAACACCTTCAGATTAATTGGATTTGAGGCTAAAAATAAATTACCAAATAGGTTAAAATGAGGTAATGTTGAAGAACTGCTTGGAAAAGAACTACAAAAACGTGTTTTACCATGAGTAGTAGTTAAGAACAACTTACAAGGAGAGAAGAAAACAGGTATATTTGTCAACTTGATGAAGTCGCTTCAGAAAGTTGGCCATCTTATTCATAAGACACTGATTAGGACAATAACTATTATCTCTTAGTGTTTACAGTATAGGGTGTGCAAATTTACAAAATAGAAAAGAAAGTGTTCTTATCACTGTGGAATTTGCAGTCCTCTTTAGCAGTCTACTCTAAATCTACTGTTGCCTTTCTTCCTGTGAGATGTCTTCAAATAAAGGAAGGATGGATCCTGTGGGTAGATAAGTGGGGCGGGTGGAGGGGTGGGGAATGCATGCTCTATCTTTCTCTTGGAGATTCACTGTGACTATTAACATATCAAAGGCTCTGTAAAGTCCTGCCAAAAAAAAAAAAAAAACTATTTACATCTTTTTAAAGTGTAAGTCCCCAAACTTACCTGACCATGAAACTCCACATTCACTAATAACTTACAGAATTAGGGTTTCTTAAGCAACATTTGGGGAAACATGGTTCTAGAACTATTATTTTACCATGTTTTGGTGTTACTATTCAACAGACAAAAATAAAACTCCCAGGTTTGGTCCACAAGTTTAAAGTCATAGGAGAGGATACATAATTTTGCTCTTCTAGTTCCTGTGGTTTTTTTGGAGGGGACCATTTGTTCCCCAAGCATTCTTGAAGGATGTTTGGAGGTGACTTACTTTGGCTACGTCTGAGCACAAGCATTGATATTGGTCTATGAGAGATCTCTTTGCAACCTGGGCCCACCAGGCCTAGAATTTCTATAAAGTAAAGAAGGGGGTGTGTGTGGTCTCTGGTGCTAAACTGTCTAGATTCAAATGCTCTGCTGCATTCAAATGCTCGGCATCTACGTGCCTCAATTTCCTGCACAATGGGGTAAAGACACATGCATCTACCTTATCAGGCTACTGTGAGAATAAAATGAGTTAATATAGAATTTTAGAATAGCTATTGGTACATAATCTGAGGGAAGGATGAAGGAAAGGGGAAGACAGAGAAAACAGAAAAGAGAGAAAGAATCACAGACCATGTTTGGAGCTCTGGACTTTGAGGAGTATGCATGAAAGAACAGAGAGAAATGGAGCTATACTTAATTAATAGCAGTACAAGCACAGGATATCCACAGTGTCTGGTTCTCTGATAAACTGGATTAGAGTCAAAGCTTGAACACTTAAGTAGAGCCTCCTCCTCCCTTTCTCACAGACCTAAAATAACCTAGTCAATAGAGTAGATGAACCTGTTCTACCAACTGAGGTACAGACACAGAGAAAGAGAGAGACTTAGCCAGAAGTATCCAGGAGACCAAGTTTTTATCAGGACTAGTTGCCTTTGGAGGAGATAAGACAAGAGAAAAACGTCATAAATATGAAAGAGACACCACTTGGATGCAATACAAGATAGAGCAAGTGAGTGCCATGTCCCTATGATTCTAGCTTAAGACACACTGTAGAATATCTACAATAAAGAAAGTGTGGGTCTACGGCCAAGCCACCTTGAACAAGTCTGATCCCATCTGATCTTGAAAGCTAAGCAGGGTCGGGCCTGGTTAGTACTTGGATGGGAGACCACTTAGGATGACTGGGAGCTGTAGGCATTAAAACAAAAGAAAGAAAGAAAAGAAAATGTGGTACTTTGTACACTAAATTTGCTAACAATTCATCTCTAATCTATCTAAATAATCTATAAAAATAATTTAAAGATATTTATCAATTTATCAATATTTATAGAATAAAAATGTAATTCTACAAATTACCTTTCAAAACTGGAAATGTCCTCATTACCAACATAGCTGTGCCAACATTTCTCACTGACCTGAAAGTCTAGAGAAATCCCAGGTGGGTGGGAAGGGGAAGGGGAAGTAGGGAGTTTTCAGATGGTGAGTGCATCTGAGCCCCTGCTAAAGCTACTGCTTAGATCTGCTTCCACCAGGACAAGAGCCGGCTCACTCCCTTAACTCTCAGAGAGATGTATCTCTCTTCTTCCTTGGGCCATTTTTTCCTACTGCCCTGGTTACTGCCTTCTTACATCTTTTGAGGCACTGTCTTCAGCTTTGGTCCCTACAGCTCACAGGAGGAAGAAAGGAAGCTTAAGAGAAGTATTAATATCTATGGCATGTTGACAAAAGAGTAAGTTCCAGTGTTGCTGGTAAAATTATTACCATCCTTATTCTTTCTCCCCATCTTCTGCTGGTTTTGAGACTTTCAAGCCCAGTTATCTGTGCACTAAAAATCAAAACACACAAATGGAAAATTGCTACCATCTTTCTAGAACCAGTGAGTGAATTCTCAGCAATATTTCCTCTAATGACTAAAGATCCTTTCCAATAATGTGACAGGGTGGAGTTATAAATGAAATGACCTTGATCATCCTTTTCTTAATCACATTAACAGCTCCCTGAATGCCAGAACACAGAAAATCTGTGCCTTCATTTCCAAGAGTCACCATGGAGTCCCTCTAACCATTTTCTGTCCACAAAGTATATATGTGCCAATAAGAGACAAAGGTCTATAATTGAGTTCATGGCCCTCAGACCCCTACCATATATAAGGGGTCTACCAGCCAGTACCCAGTTTAGCTCAGTCTTGTCTTGAGGTTACCTGTGACTAAGCCTTGGGTTACCTGTGACTAAGTAAAGTTAGCCTTGGCAAGTTGTGTCCGGATGTTAGAAACTGGATACACTTCTCAAGAAAAGGAATGGCTGAGGGGTGTTGGTCATTTATGTCCAGTCTAGGTATGGGATCCCAGCCAAGCTGGCTCTTGCCCTTAGGGTTAAAGCTCTTTCACTTCCCATACACTCCATGAAGAGGATTTTTACCCAAATAGACCTGAGAATCTCAAGCTAAGCGTCATTAGATTCTTTCAACACAATTCATAAGGATTTAGTTATGTTGGGCATTAAAATCCTCCAATAAGAGACACATACTGGGGGTTCTAGGAGCACGGTGACCTGAATAAAGTGACTATCTCAGCACTCCCAGAACAAACTACTTGCTTCTCTAGCAGCTTCTCTATCAGACAGATGCTAACATCTGTGAGTGAGAGTTTTGGCTCCACAAAGGTACTTTTAGATAGAGCTGGCATAAGATTCTTTCCTCACTGAGCTGAACAGTCAATGTGGACTGTTGAAACAGAGCTGGTAGCCAGGGCCTATAGGTATACATGTACAAGGAGAAGAGCTGGGGTTGTGGATCCCAATTATGCCTTCCGTGTCCTCAAAGTTAACATTAACATAGTGTGCACATACCAGGTCTTTCAGACCATCCAAGACAGAAGAGAACAAGTGAATAAATCTCCCTTCTCCTGAGCTGTGTGAGTAAAGGGAAACCATAGGAATTTCCTCCAAGTTTCTCAGCAGAGTGCTGACATCTGTCTTTATACTACAGGCCTAAAAGATGATAAATGCATTTGTTTTCCACCTCCAATAAGATTTCCATCATTAAGCACACTTCAACAACCAGGCCTGAGCTCTAAAGAGTGGACAGGAAGAACTAACAACTCATTTAAGAGGGCCCAGCAACCAGAGAGAAAAAGATCAGGTAGAATAATCAAAATCTCAGTGAAACAAAAGTGCTGGAGAAAACAGGTGGAAACCTGAATAGAAAATAAGGTTATTGAGTTCTAAAAGCAGCTTTAAAAGACTTTACTTGCATTTAAAGAAGATTTCTCAGTGAAAAATTTATTAGTTAAATTAAAGAAAATAATCATTATTAAGGCTCTAATTAGTGCTCTAGAAGATTAAATGCAAGAAATACTTCGAAGTACTAAGCAAAAAGATTTTTAAAATTTGAAGCATCCAAGAAAGAAAGGAGAAACTAGAGACATCAGCAAGAAAGTTAATTGAATATAATATTTCTAAAAGCAGAAAAGAAAGAGATGGAAGAAAGCCAATCATTCAATAGTGTAGATAAATTTCCCTGAACCGATGAAAGATACGAGTCCTCAGACTGGAACTGTGGGTGAAGTTTCTGGCTGGACCGATGAGAAGACAGGTTGCAATTCTTGAACATTAAGGAAAAAGAGAAAATCTTACAAGCATGCAGACAGTTAAAAACAAACCTAACTGTATCAGGGGGTAAAAAGAAAAATCCGACTTCTCACCCAGAATCTGGGAAGCTAGGAATTAGGGAAAAGCACCTACAGACAACTGAATGGAAAGACTGTAAACCAAGAATTGTATACCCAACCAAGATACTATTCCCTTGCCAAATGAATAAAAAAATGCTAGAAAACAGGCAATGACAAAAAAAGTATTACTCAAATTCCCCATATGAAGAAAATATTTGAGAAATAATTAACACCAATAAATTAATCAAAACAGAAACTTCAAGATGGGAGAAGGTAAAAAGAAACAAAAATTATTAAGCAATGATTCTTGACATGTATGCATGTATATATGTAAACTTAAATCTTAATAAAATTAATATTTATTTATTAACTAATTAATTTATGATAAAGAATAAGAACTGTTGAAATAGAAGGGATATATTGTAAGAAGTCCTTATCTCAACAAAATATAGGAGTTGGAGGTGGAGGGTAGAGAGAGGAGAAAGGCAAAAGTGCTCTCAAGAGAGTAGAAAAAGGAAGAAAGGTAAGTGGAAATTAAAGTATTCCAAAGAAAGAAGATAGAATGAAGAGTAGCTGTAGCAGCCATGGAAGTACCACATCTTACTTCAAGAGAAAACTGCCATGAGGAATGCAATTTTCTGACAACCTTCAGAGGCTGAAAAAGATGTGATTTAAAAATCTCTTAATAGTAATATGACAAAATATTTAAAACAGAATTAAAAGACAATTTAGATGTAAGTTAATATTTAAAACACCAATGACTTTCTATTCTAGAATAAACTCAGGAATAAAACGGGGGAAATATTTCATTTTAAGAGAAACTATGAAATTCCTAGGAATAAATTTAATAAGAAATATCTAGTTCTTCTACACAAGAACTAGATAAAGAAAGCTAGAGATATTATTAAAGAAAAACAAGATAACTACTCTCTTGGATGAGAAGACCTATTATCATTAAATGTCAATTCTCCCAAAATGAATATTTAGGTAATAAGGACCACAGCACTCTCATACGCTGCTGGTGGAAAGAAGTGATTTCCCAGCATTTGTGGAAAGCAATCTTAAACATATGCTAAAATAAACAGTATCTTTTGACTCAGTAATTCCAGACCTAGGAAATAAAAGCACTAATACTTAAGGACATATATATATGTATATATATGAATACTTATTGCAGCATTGATTATAGTTGAAAAACAGTTTTATAAACAAAATGAATGTTCATAAATGTGAAACTGGCTAAATATATTGTGATACACTTAAAATAGCGTAGGCTACCTCACAGAATGAAAAAGCTATTCCAAGTGACTTGGAGGAAATTCTACACAGTACTGAGTGAAAAAAGCAAAATGCAGGAAACTTTGTATAATATGATGCCATCTTGGTAAAAAGAAAAAAAAAACACAACCACATCACTCAAAAAAAAGTCTGTGTGTGTACATGTGTATATAAAATATATGTTTGTATTTCCTTGATTCCGAAATACCTATTTTTTTTTTTTACTCTGTAACATCTCTGAAATGAGGATGTGGCAGTGGCAGTCATTATGGCATTGTGCTTGCCCACAGACGTACATCAAGGCATGTGCACTCTCAAGGCACATCCCAAGTTAAAACCCCTTGCTAGCACTATCACAGGCAATACTGTATCACTCATGCTCTTGATGACACAAAGGACAGCAGTAGGTCAAAAAGCACAGACACCGATGTCTGTGAATTGAAAAGTGATTGGAAAAACAGTCAAACTCTGAATATGAAAAAATTTTAAGAATATCTTACGCAATTTATTTCACTTATAGTTTTCATGTGCACAAAAAAAGTGATGTCTAAATAGGTCTAAAGGAACTAATACAATAAGTTTAAAATAATTACAAAGATTAAGAAGCACGGTGTCATGATTTAATTGGCAGTATTTTTTTCTTTCTACATAAAACATAAATAATTGTATCTTACACTAATGGCATCTTGAATTAAGTGAACTATATGGTATAAATATATGTATATTAATATCTCTACAGTATCATTTAAGAGAAGAGGAAATTATGGATGAACATAATCTAGGATACTAATATGAGTATGTTAGTCTGGTAAGGTTACCACAATAAAATACCACAGACTGGGTGACTTAACAAAAATTTATTTTCTCAAAGTTCTGGAGGCTGGAAGTCCAAGATCAGTGTCAGCAGATTTGGTTTCTCCCAAGGCCTCCCTCCTTGACTTGTAAATGGCCTCTTTCTCACTGAGAAAAAACTCATAGAGGATTTTCCTCTATTTATGAATCCCTGATGTCTCTCCCCTTTCTGTTAAGGACATTAGTTATATTGGATTAGGACCCCACTCTTAACCATTTAACCTTACTTATCTCTTTAAAGGCTATATCTCCAAACAGAGTCACATTCTCAGGTATTGGTGTTAGGGTTTTGTTGACTTTAAACAAATAGACAGCAAGATATTTCTGCAGCAAAATTGGGTTTATTCAAGAACAACAAAGAACTGCAATCGAGACATGAGGTCTAATGGCAAGCCACATGCAACTCTCGAGAAACAAAGGAGAGGATACTCTTAAAAGGAGAACAAGTTGGGAGAACTGTTATAAACAAAGCTCTTCCTGTTGGGCTCTGAGATCAACATAGGGCATGAGAGCTCTGTCTTCTGGCCTATGGATTCCATTTTAAATGAGGTTTCTGTTTATTACAGCTTCAACAGACAAAAGAGGGGGTGTCACAATTCAAACTGTAACAAAAGCTTCCTTGGGGAGACTTGGGGAGATAGTACAGAGATCATGCAATAAAAAAAAAAAAAAAGAGAAAGGACCACACTTTAAAAAAACAAAAAAAGCATGCACAGATATAGGCACTTATAAAAATCCATGCATATGTGTAGATAAATATATAAAAATGTAGATATAAAATAATGATTTAAAAAACTTATTCAGTGGTTTCTCATTGTCCTTAGGATCAAGTCCAAACTATAATTCAGCATATTGTCCTTCTAGGATCGAGTCTCTGTCTCCCTCCCCCGGCTCCTCTTGTCTCTTTCATTCTTCACCTCACCCTCTCTGCTCCAGAAACCCCAGACTTTTTCATTTCCTCAGATACTCCTACCTCTATTCACTGTCTTTTCTCCTTACAACACTTTTCTCCAAACTGCCCATTTTTGCTCCCTTCGGTCTTCAAGACTCAGCTTAGATTTTACTTCCTTAGAGAGGCCTTGCTCCAATCCACACCAGCTTTCTCCTGGTAGTCCAAACTCCAGTAGAATCATCTGGAGTCTTGTTTAAAGTGCAAATACTTTGTTTTCATTCTAGATCTGATGAATCAGACTACTGTTGTGGGGTGGGGCTGGGATTGGGGCGAGAATTCTTCTGCACTCTGAAGTGTACAAATCTATGCCACAGATTAGTTAAATCCCCTTGCTATACTCTCTATGACACTTTAAACTTTCTCCTTCATGATCCATTACAAGTGTTACTGTTATTTAATGCAAAGGCCAGCAAGTGTTTTCTGTATGGGGTTGGGTAGAATATTTTAGGTTTTGCAGACTAAGAGGCAAGATCAAAGAGTTTATGTAGGTACCTATATAACAAGATAGAGAATTTTCACAAACTTTTAAATGAAAATTCCTAAAAAAATTCAAAATATAATGGAATATAATTTTTGTAATACGAGTCTACTAATGAGAAAATGGATTTTTTTTTATTGGGATAACATTTCACTTTATTAGGGTCAAAGTTAGTGTTTTCTAATAATATAGTAGAAACACGACCTCGTTCTACAAAGATTTCCCTTGCTTCTCTACAACATTGTTAGAGTGGTTATAAGTCAATACTACTTTGAAAAAAAAGATGATACACGGTACTTCTGTGGATTATCATACACATGCATACACACATACAAACTCTACCAAAGATGAACAAAGCACCAATTTACTCAAATCAGCCTCTAAAATTTCACTGCTCCTTTACTTGTATGCTTTCTCTGCTCTGGCAATCAATTCACTTCCCCTTGTTTTATTGGGTAAAACAAAGGAAACTCCTTGTACTCATTATATTTTAAAGCCAACTTTCCAGGTAGAAACAGGCACTTTTTAGAGTTAGAACTTGATGCCAAATACAAAAGATGACTAACTACATGTCCAAAGGAAAATGTACAAAGTCATCCTAGGCCCTGACATTTCAGAGTAAAGATTTGTATTTTGGACCTTCCAAATTTTATATAATTTTACTTTGATTGTCTTCTCCATTTTCTGGATATAAAGAAACATGGCAAAGTCAAAAATGCCTTAAAACACAAGGTAATAGAGTTGGGAAATTTATCCTGTGTGGTTCAACATCCAAAATCTTCACCAAAATAAAAGTGTAAGAATTTGCATAGCAAAGGGAAAAAATATATCACCATAATATGCAACTAAACAGACAAATGACAATCTAGAGGGTTATTTGGAAATATATGTTAATTTAAAAAACACAAATAAAAAACAGAAAAAAATATTTGCAATTTACATCTAAAGAGCCTCTAAAAATGGAGAAGAAAAAGACCAAAACTCTTATGAACATTTCACTAGAGATATAAACTGTTCATAAAAAAAGACATGTAAATTACTCATAGTCATGAAAAAATGCTCTCTTTCATAAGAGAAATACTAATGAAAACTATAGTTAGATACAATTTCTCACCTATCATATTGACAAAACCCCAAAACTTTGACATACTTTCTTGGGAAGACTGGGGAACAGGCTTTCTCATAATTTGATGCTGGAAATGCAAAATAGTATAACCCCTACGAAGGGGAATTTGGTAGTATTTAGCAAAATGTCTTATGCATTTACCCTTTGACTCAGCCATTCCACTTTAGGAATCTCTCCCACAGAAATACTGGCAAAGATACAAAAACACACACACATGCTCAATGGTATGCATCTCAGCACTATTTGAAATAGCTAAAGCTGAAACAATGCAAAGGTTCATCAATAGAGGGTTGTTGGAATTAACTGTCATATATCTACCCAAAAGGGTACCAGGCCGCTGTACAAAGAAATGAGGACTCTCCATATATACTATACAGACTTCCAAACTTTCTCATTCATAATCCCCTTAGTGTCTCAATTTTTCATGGTATTCCTAGGCCAAAAGAAATGCCTAATATTTCCACTTATTAATGGAATAAAACAATTCCATTTATTAATGTATGAATCAGTTTGGTCCTAGAGTATGGGTTCAACTCCTTTAAACATCCCTTATTTGTAGATATGAATTTTGAACTGCAAACATATTTTCTATAAAATGAAAACCAAAATTAAATTTTTTAAAAACAATTCTTGAAAATCAAAAAGAATGTAAACAAGTGACCCTAACTATATCTCTGTTGGTGGCATTAACCACACAGAGAAAAATTATTCCAAGTTGCGTTAATTTAGAACAATTTGACTATACATCCCTAGTAGGATATGCGGTAAGGACAAAAAAAAGGACTACAAATAGCAAACTTAAACTGATTTAGGTAATTGTGTTTGTGTCACTGTTAGTTTTATTCTTGTTTTTCCTTGTTGTGGGAAAAAGCAACTGAGCATATTGTTATTAATTGAGAACCATAATTTTCATCATGAAAGGAAGCAGATATCAATGTAAAGCTAATGAGGTTAAGTGAAAACCTGGTAGTCCTGAATTTGAAGTATCAGCACAAACTCATAATGTATTTTATCTTCAAAAAAGTACCTGTCTTATAGTTTTGCCTGCTGAAAAGGCCTGGAAACTATGACCAACCTCAGAGATAAGTATCTTTGTACCTAGATTGGGTTTTAAATGTAATTTTTCATTCGAAGGAATCCTTTCCACTAAAAAAAAAAAAAGAAAGAAAGAAAAGAAAAAAGATGACTCCAGGTCTAGGGCAGGAATTATGGAAGGTGAGCCTTAAATATCTTACCATGCCAGAAGGCGAAAGATGCTATCAAAGATTGTGTCAAAAGGACTTGTAAGATGATACATGAGAATAACTCCCAGGTTCCTGATTTCTAAAAGGTAGAGGCATTCATCAATATTGGAAAGGCATTTTGTGGGTGGTTGAATCTGAAGATCCAGTGGTGGAGGCAATATCTACTAGGAAGTTGTATATCTCACTATAGAGTTCAGAGGGGAGGTTTATTTATCTGAAAGTGCAGCTATGAGAATGGATGAGATTGCTCTTGGAGAAGACAGATAAATGAAGGATGGATGAAGGGGGTGACAACCAGGGACAGAACCCCAAGAGAATATTCATACTTTTCTTTTTTAAAAAAATATTATTATTTAGCTGATAAATCTATCACTTTCTAATATAGAACAATTTTACACAATTGTATAAAACATTCAGGGACACATGCTCAGGTAACACAGTTGTTAACATAAGAAACATCCAAACTTGTAGAGAATTTTCATGAATTTATTTGCACCAAGCTGATGACAATTGCCAGAAAGCAAAATCTTAACAGAATGAGAAAATACTCCAGGAAATGGCATTTTTGCAGCTCATTTTATACATTAGAATTAAAGGAGTGGATGTAGAGAAGGTTACATGAAATCCATTGGTGGTAGATTAAGGAGGCGGGAGAAAGCAAAGCAGGGAAATCTCTGTATAAAAAGTAAAATGGAGAGACACCTACTTCTTTTACATTGGTGGGTACAGGATAGTTAATAACATTTACAGCACATAGAGATGAGGGGTTCTGTGGTCTCATGCTTTGGTGTGGCAGGTATGCATAGAGGGTTCAGAAAAAAGAGATTACTCTGACATTCCAAGGGTATTTTATCTTAGATGCAAAAAGACAATAGACAGGCTTACTTAAAGATTGACTTTTGAAAAGAATCTACAGGCCCAGCATGTGACTACCCACCAGGACCTGCTTTTAGTTAGGAATTTTTATGTTCCACCTATCCTATTGGTTAATTTCTATAACCATGCAAAAACTTCACTTCTTTAAAATGACTTTTTCTCTTCTCTTTCTCCTTGATTCAAATTGGCCTTGTCTAGTCTAATAGCACCATGACTCACTTGCTTCTTTTCTTCCTTTATCTTCCACCTTTACACAGACTGCATGTCCACTACCTTAATAATTAAGCCCTTAGGATATCAGATCTGCTCAGTATAGGTCTTATGAATAAAGCTTCAGGCCAGCTGACCACAAAAACAGAGTTTTTTAAACTAAGATAACATTTTGACCTCAGCTGTGTTTCAGCAATAGACCCATGAAAGTGGAATGACCCTATCAGCCATATTCCCTCAAAGCTAGAAAGAATGACACTGTGACTGACATCAGAACCTGATACAATGATCAACTGCCTCTTACCGTAGCCCCAACCAATCCCAGCTCTCTTATTTAACATTATTAGGTAGTTAGGTAGCCATGAGCAACTGGAGCACAGGCCCAGCTCTGTAATCATAGAAATGAGAACACTGATGGCTCAACCCAAAAGCCGTCCCTAGGACCTCCCAGAAAAAAAACTAATTTTTTAAATAATAATACTCCTACATCCTGGAGTACAAGGAAATAAATGATCATAGCATAGCAACCAGTTTAGGCCAGCCACAAATGCTTGTGCAATAAGGAGTACTCTGACCTTCTTTTCACCTCAGCCTCATTATACATTCATTATAATGTCATGTATATTCCTGGAAGTTCATGGATATAATTATAACAGACTGAATTCTGGGAAGATGCACATGCAGTTGACAATAGGTTATATAATAGCCAACTGTCAATCAAAATGACTTCACACATCAATCAGCTAGCACCACCCTTGTAATTACCCATCGTGGCCTAGCTATAAGACAGACTTTCCCACCTCTAGGAGTCTACAGCCCTCTCTGGTGTAGCCTGTTTCTACTTTGAAATGTACTTCAATAGATCTTACTTTTCCTAATCTTCGCTGATCTGTAATTCTTTATTGTGGAATTCATTGTCGGCAGAAAAGATGGAGGTCTCCCAGAGCCACCCGAGCAATGACGGACTTCGACTGCTCCCAATGGTGAGAAAGTAAATAGCATAAATAAGCACATATTTGCCATTCTGAAAATTGCTGTGAAAGGAAAATGCAGGAGTTATGAAAGTCTAACCTTGACCATGGGAGAAAGGGACAATCAGAGAAATCTTTCCTATAGCAGCGATCTTTAGTCAGAAATCTGTAGATGAGTAGAGGAGTTAACCTGGATGGGGTCCAAGAAATAAGAGTTGCTCTCCAGACTAAAACGCAACTTACACATGACACATAAGCTTACCCAAAGCAGAACCCTAGCAGGAGGAATAAGAGATACACCAAAGATAAGGCTGGAAAAGTATGTGAGGCCAGAGCCTGAGGTACCTTGTAAGTGCATTCAAGATGTTAATCTTAGCCAAAGAATAAGGAGGAAGTCATCCAAGAGATTTAAGCCAAGGAGTGACATCACAGATTTGCATACCAAGAGTACCCATTTAGCACTAGGGCAATCGATATTCTTATGAAAATTAGAAAGTGACTATCCATCCCTATTAAATTCTATCCCTTATTTTCTCTATAGGAGAGCTGTATAAATATCTGTAACCAAGGCCACATCTCTTAAAAAGTCCCTTTAGAGCTGCTCAAAAGTTCAATAATACTATACTTGAAGCCCCAGAAATCTTGATCGGGGATGAGAAAACTTTTTTTTATTATTTTTCAATTATAGTTGACATTAATATTATATTAGTTTCAGGGATACGGCATGATGGTTAGACATTTATATAACTTACAAAGTGATCCCCCAGATAGGTTTAGTACATTAATCCTTTTCTTGATGAAATGAATGCATGCTAACATAAGAGGCAAGGCTCATAGGAAGAGAGGATCTGGACTGACTCAGCCTTTCTTTCTGCAACAACCTTTGAGACGAGGAGTGGGGAGAGCATGAGGGGCCAGGAAACCACACTAACAAGTAATACTGGTCAGAGAGAGAGAGGAGGAACAGAGAGAATGGTGCTAAGAAGGAAAGGGAGGAGATAGTACGAAGAAAGGAGAGATGAACAGTTTCTAATGTCACAGAGAGAGCAAGTAAAATAAAGAATGAAAAGGATCCCCTGAAGTTGGCAAATAGTAAATTTAGTCACGGTGAATTTTGCAGAGATGAGGACAGAAGAAAATTATGAAGACATGTAGCCTCCATCAAGGAGGAAAATGACCAGAAGATGAGCAGATGATGCCAACATGGCAGAGGAGCATGGAGAATAGCCAGAAAGCAAGGTGGAAGGACTTTAGCGGAAGGTAAAGAGCAATAATGTGGAAGCACAGGTCTACAATCTCTATCCAAAACCCTTTAGCCAGATATGTTTCTGGATTCAGAATTTTTCCTATTTTGGAAAACTAATAATGGAACACATACAGTTAATTCATAATATCTGGGAAGCATTTAATAACCAAGCACACTAATATTTCTGCAGACAAATGTATAAATATTAACAGCAAGAAGGACAAATAGCTTCACATCAGTTCATGTTCTTTTTTATCATCAGATATGATACAAAAAGCTTTTGGTTCTCAATGCATTTCTTTATTTCAGAATCACAGGTAGAGAACTGTGGACTTGTAGCAGAGAAATACTAACAGCAGATCTACAACAGGTTTCTGCCGAGCAGATGGTAAGAGACATTCACTGAGAAGATAAGGTTAGAGAACCAAGCATCCAAGAGGACAAAACAGAATGTGTTAGGAAAAGGGGGAGGCAGAAAGAGGAAGTTGGGGAGGAAGCCCTGATCAGTATGAGGAGAAAAGTACTCTAGAGCAGAGGCTTAGCACTGGGGACAAGAGCCAAGATGCCAAGGATATGGGGCACGGTTGAATTTAGTGTGTAGGCTTGAGTAAGTTGAATCCCAAGACATATCAGAGGATAACAAGATTAAAAGACTATGTCTTTTCTTACTTTCCAAATGGAAAAACTGCTTAAAGGTTCTTCTGGAGTCTTTTGAAAAGAAGTCTTACCAAAGTAGATAAGGGATGGGGAAGGCTTTCCAAATGCAAGCTCTCTGTGGAATCATGGCTTCTGGAGATGGCCAGGGAGCTAAAGGCTTCACATTTACAGAGCAGAATCTCTCCTCACATGCTCAAGAAAGAGAAGAACCATGTACCTCACACTCATTGTCTAGGGCCCCAAAATTTTGGGGGTTGCAACTTTAGTACTCTGCTTTCCTTTTCCTGGGGACCTGTAGGAAAAGGATTACCAAGTTTATTTCCTTTCTCCCTAATGAAGGTCATTCCCGAAAAACAGCAGTTAACATCTTTTTTTTAACATCATAAATAAAAACCATGTCTTACCCATGTAATTTTACATTCCTATGGACTACTTTTTTTATACCATACATTCTAGTTTTAACAGTAGAGATTACATTTGGCTTGGTCTAATAATACTCAGTACACTCCCATCAGATTGGAAAGACTCTTCTGCCACAGCCAAGGTTTTTCCTTAAAGATTCACATGCAATGCACCCCAGTCCAAGTAAGTCCCTGGCTATAGAGGCATGGTTGGGAGAGAAGGCAGGAGACATGCACCCAAGAAGAAACATGCAAGTGTTTGAAGGCAGAACCAGACCCAAGTACTGCCATTCTTGCACCATGCACTTTAGCAGAGTAGGCAGAGATTAGCAAAACATCACATTAAACCACTCAGCTCCCTTTCTAAAAAGTCACAGATGGAGTGAGGGCAATACCAGGTCCCAGTATGGCCCCCAGGATGCCACTGGCCAGGGTCCCCAGAGAAGGCAGCAGATTTATGAACACCTGAGAGCAGGCATGTGAGCTGGTGTCTAAGCAGTTCAAACATATCATAAAGGGCTTCGGCCACGTTAATGAGAACGAGAGCTCCAAACCAAATTGCTTATTTTGAAAATACCTATTTTTTTCAAAGATTTTGCATTTTAAATTAAACTACATGAGTAATGGTATCCTAGTTTCATAGTTCATTCTGGAAAAGAAAATTTTTATCCCTTAACTTTGGAAGGAACATCATGATTTTGCAAAAAATCAGTAGCTAGTGGGAATAAAAAGGAGAGCCCTTTGGTGCTCAAGTTCAAGCCATCAGGAGACTTTAACCAGCAGGGAGGCGAAGGCCTCTGAGAAGAGTTTCCAGATTACTACCTCTTTCTCTTCCGGAAAACCAGATTCACTTTGCAGGCTTTCTCTTGCTTTTATAGAAGGTGAGAACTGGTTATTATTCAGTGAATTTGAGGCTTTTGAAATTCATGGAATAAATGAATTGTGTAATGTTCAGGCATCATTTGATGACTGTTAAATGAAGCAAATTTGTTTGTTGAGGTAAGGGGGTGTTTGTTCTTTCTTTGTATTTCTTTCCTTTATTTAATTTTGTTTCATTTGTTTTGCTTTGCTTCATTTTGTTTTGATTTGTTCTAGGAGCTATCTGAACTTTCTGGGTTGGTTGGTTGGTTTGTTTGTTTCTTCCAGTAGTGTGTTGCTCTAAGCAGTTATTTTCAGAAAAACTGGATAAGGTTTACCTGATGATAGGCCCTCAGACTACAAATTATCACAGATTTAATTCTATTGTTTCTCCTTTGACTGGGTGACGTTGTACTCAAAACTATTTAGTTCTAAAATAAATATTTTCTTGTCTTTGGAATCATTTAAGGAGCCATCAATAAAACTTGTTGATATTTTTCAACATTAAACCATTAAACCATTAAGTAAGGTGATGATGGGCAGCTGCAGAGAGAGCACATGAGAAAACAGATGTAGAGAGGTCTAAAGGATTCAAGCAGAGAGTTGCAAATTCAAATCCTTCTTCTGCCACTGGATCCTGTGTGTAGCCATCTGCCAGCCTTATGAATAGAAGTTATTATATACAGAACTTTACTGTGTACTGGGCACTCTCCTCATGCATAATATCCTTTAATTTTCACACATAAAACCCATTTTAATGATAAGGAAACTGAGATACTGAAAAGTTGATTTGATTTGACCAATGTCTCAGAACGAGAAAATGGCAAAACCAAAACTCAGATTAAGGTCTGTCAAACCCCAAAGCCCCTACTCTTAAGACTCAGATGTGCAAAGTGAGAGTTATGACAAACTAGGTTCCAGGAACTTGGCATTAATTCATTGATTTGCATCCAGCTGTAATATGATGGAAAGAGTCGGGTATCTGCTTCTAAATTCAGACTTTTCCCTTTACTTTAGACTAGCCATTTATCCTGAGTTTTAGTTTCCTCAATTGAAAAACAAAACTAATAATTACACTTAAACTTTTAATCTCGTTGTTAAGGTTATATGAGAAAACAAATGTGGAAGCATCAATCACACAGCATCCCAATAGATACTGATTGGTTAAGTTATTCAAAAGGAAATAGAGCATAGTGTCTAAGTGCTTGGCTTCTGGCTCAATCTACAAGATTCAAATCCCAGTTCTGCCACTTAGCAACATCTTGGGCAAATCACTTTAGTCCTTAGCAAAATAGAGAGAATAATGGTGTTGCTGTGATAACACATGCAAGGTCTAAGAATAATACCCGGTGTATATATATATATAATTATGATATCAATGTTCGCTACTAGAATTACTATTAATGAGTGAAAGTAGTTGATTTCTTGAGCATGCCAAGTAGTTTACTGAAACCACATGCTTGGAGGAAGAGGAAAAGCATAGTCTTACTATAGAAAAGTAAAAATTTTAATCTACATTTTTTTACTAAATGGCCAAACTAAAAACTTAATACTTGGTAGAGGAGATATAAATATATAGTTATAATTCATTGGGTGAAAATATTGTGAGTTATTTATGAAACAGATGAAAGACACATTTATTGGACACATACTGTGTTCCAGACACCATGCCTGAACTCAGAATGCAGAGATGAATGAGAAAAGATTCTTGATCTTGAGAAGCTTATTGTCTATGGGAGAAACAAGCATGGCAACACATAACTATAATACAGGTACTAAAAGCTACATAGAGGTTAAAAGTAAAGTGCTAAGTAAACCTGGTTTTGTATTACTTAGTGAGACAATCATATATGCAGATATCACCTTCTTGCTATAAGACACAAAGCAAAACTATCTAAGATGATTACTGGTGAATAAGATACAAACTTCTATGTAACTTATTTTCCAAATATCAAATATCCAAAAGAATTATAGTCAACTTGGGGAGAGTTCCTAGCTAATTTTAGAGCGTACGCTACATAAATAAATGTCTCCAAAAGACCAATTAAGGCATTGATTATCCAAGGTTTCAGGAGCTTCGAGTTGTGACAACAAAGGCAAAGACTTGAGATGGGCAGGGAAAAAGAGAGGAGAGAACCCTGATGCAGGAAATAAAGATGCTTTCATAGCTAGTAGGAAGAAAAGATGGTCATAGCAGCCAGACTGTAGGGGATCTGGCAAGATTATGGTGATAGAGTAGTGGTGATGATAATCAAATGTTCAAGAAACTAAATGACATTGCTAAATGCAAATATTTTAAGCCATAACCTCCAGAGGTATGCAAATATGTACCAAACCATATATTCCATTTTGGGGTTTTTAAAAGATAGGCAAAAGATGCTACTGTGGTCTAGAAAATTATGTCCAAGGAGGTAATAGTCAAGGCTGAACTGGGCTAGTGGCTGGGGAAAAGTAGCCATGGAGTGCTGGGTTCATCCGAGGTCAGGAAATCAGGAAAGGTAGTACCTAGCAGAGGCAACAATAGACGGTCCTTCCAAGTTGCTGAGAAAACAGCCAAAGATGGCCGGAGCCCACAGGGTCTCCATCTTCAGGGAGTAGAGCACTCAGTATAGAACAGTTTATGATTCTTCTTTTGAGCATTTTGCTGGATGGTGACCTCTATATGCATATGGGGGAACCTCCTAAAAGAAATGTTCCAGAGGCATGGCCCTAAACCCCTAAATATAATGTCAAAATGACTAAAACAACTGCAAATGTTACTCTATTAACAGGAAATTTGGGACTTGGAAGCCAGTATAGGCAGGATTGGTAGGAAAGGGACTTTGGAGACCACTAGGTCTAAGTCTCCTGGGCCATTCCTTGGGGTCCCTCAGAGCCCCCCTTGACCTCTGCTTAGCACTTATGGCTTTCTGCCTTGAAGAGTCACCTGGTGCACATCTTTTTCCCCAGCCAGACCGTAAGCAGGAACGATGTCATTTTCCTTCCCAGATTGTTTGGTACCATGGTAGAGACTAAAAAGAGGCATGGGATTCAGCCCTGGAGACACTACTTTGTAGGGATACAGAATGACAAAGTAGTTAGAACTATGACATATGAAGCCAGGCTACATGGGTTGAAATCCTGCCTCTTCTTAGTAACTGTATGAGTTTGGGCAAGTTGTTAGTTTTTGCACTTGTCAACTGAAAGTAATAATAATGCTTACTCTCAGTGTTCTGGAAATTAAATGAATATAAGCATCTATGGTAGTGTACATATTTTGTTAGATCATACTATTATTATTATTCATAGCCTAATGAACAATGTATGTTTATTTGCTTTGCTAAGCTTCAATTTTCTCATCTGAGAAATGAGGACATAAGATTCAACCTCTTGGGATTAGATATGAGGATGAAATTAGCTAATGGAAGTCAAAAACCATGTCAAATGAAAAATGCAACCCAAATGTCGGTATTTGCTGTTATCATCACACATAGTGGGCATCAGAATCAGTGGCTGCTAAAATATGGAAACAAAACAGCCATTGCGAGGTTGAGCCAGACACCCTTAAGATTCACCATTCTGAGATCTTGCACAGAAAGTTATTTGTAAACATGAATGCCAGACAAGTGTTCCTCGTTACATATGCATGGGCCCTGGAGACCAGCACTGCCATGTATCTGATCAAGCAAAGTGACGACTTTGCCAAATGCTGCTCTGAGGACATCCCTCACATGACGGTGAGAAATGATTCTCCCAGAGGCCTCCTGCACTGTGATGCGCCCTGCTACCATCTTAGCCACCTCACTGAAGTCTCTGGGTATTTCCTCCAGCAATCCTCCAGAATTTGCTCATTTCCAGTTGGCATGGTTGTGCAGAGCTCAGCACATTCCCCATGTCAGTCCCTTGGGTTCACCCCAATGGGGTGGTTCTGCCTGACCCACATAGCAGCTCTAGAAGAATCAAAAGAAATGTGTGGAGCTCACCAACGCCAGGGGCAGAAGCCAGTATGGCCTGTCAACCAAGGGACTTTGGTACTCCCATCATTGCCATGATACGGAAATAGAGCAGGTCCCAAGAAGAGCCTGCACCTTCCCCAGAACCAGGAAAGTGACCCAAACATCACATGGAGTTGTAGGTTCTCCTACACAAGGTGGGCTACCAGTACTCCAACCCTGCTCTTTCCAAGCAGATGCTTGACAGATGAGAAGGAAGAGGGGAAACTGGCAGAAAAATAGCATCTGCTTGTGAAGTTCTTAACTCCACCTAAAACCGAGAATGACTTGTTAAAGATCAAATCCTAAAGCTTTGTGATGAACTAAAATAATAATGATAATAGTAATGATATATTGGAAAGCATTCTTTCCCTGGATTTGGAGTGCCTAAAATATTATTGTAAAGAGATTTTGAGTAAGACACTTGGCCTCTCTGAGCTTCCTCATCAGTATAGTGGGGATTAAAATACTGACCCTGCATAGATTTCGTAAAGATAGTATAGAAAAAGAGCCTGGTATGTAGGAAGCTTTTTTATTGGTAAACCGAGAAGTTTCACCCAATTCATCACAGTAGATCTTGATTCCTTTTCCTTAAATATGAGGCTACTTCATCCAATTACCCCTCAGACTTCAGGCAGACAGAGGCAGTTTGCTCATCACTCTGCCTGCTGCACACCCCAGAGCCAACATTCCCAAGCCCCTTTCTACTGGTGCCTCAATCACTTTGTCCAAATGCTACAGGTACCGTTGGACATTGATAGATTTGTGGAGATGAATGTGCTGTTCCCAGCACTATAGTCTCACAGTTATTCAAAAACATTGATTTACCCACTTTCTAACAGGGGGTCCTTGGGTCCTTTTTATTTTTCATAAATAGGATTATGGCCCTTAATTCAAGTCATTTATAATTATTTATTCATTCACTCAGTCAACAAATACTTATTGAGCACCTACTATGTGCTAGACACCATGCTGGGAACAAGAGCTAGAGTAGCGATCAAAAAGCTAGAGATTATTCTTGTTCCTATACGTCAGTACTTGCATTCTCAACAGTGATGATATTTCCCCCAAGGGGAAAAACTTGCTTTCTGGGTGGTAAAAAAACTTCACTCCTGTATACACAAACACATACACATATGATTTATTAGTTTCCTATTGCAGCTGTAACAAACTACCACAAACTTAGTAGCTTAAGATAACACAAATTTATTATCTCTCAGTTCTGGAAGTCAGAAGCCTGAAATGGATCTCACTGGGCTGAAAAATCAAGGTGTTGGCAGGGCTACATTCCTTCTGCAGGCTCTAGGGAAGAATTTGTTTCCTTGCCTTTTCCAGATTCTAGAGCCTGCCTACATTCCTAGCCTCATGTCCTTTTTCCGTTTCCAAAGCCAGCAATGGCAGTCGAGTCTTTCTTATACTGCATCTCCCTGACACTGACTCTCCTGCCTTCTTCTTTCACTTATAAAAATCCTTGTGATTACATTGGGCCCGCTGGGTAATCTCTTCTTTCAAGGTTAGCTGATTAACAACTTTAATTCCATCTGCAGCTTTAATTGCCCCTTGCCATATAAAATGACTTATTCACAGGTTCTGGGATTTAGGACATGGGGCCCACCATTCTATACAACAGTATATCTATAGTATTAAAATTTTAGCGGAGGAGAATCACTAAAACATATCTTAAAACTCCTTTAAGGGGGAAATAATGAAACAAGGTTGAGAAACCTTGGATTACTAGGAAGGGAACACAATGTCTTGATTAAATGTGTACACCTGGGGTGAGCCTGGCTGGGCTCAAATCCCAACCCTATGCCTACCAGCTGTGTAGTTGTGAGCAAGTTAAGCCCTCAGAGAGGGTAGACACATCAGTTTTTGTGAGAATTAAATATGATAATGCATTGATAGAACTTGGAAATGACCAAATATGCAGTAAGTGCCCAATAAATGTTTCTATTAGTGTTCAGAGAGAAAAAATGATTCAAATAATCACAGAAATAGGTGGTTATAAACACTGAAAAAGAAAGTTCTTGCAGCATGATAAGAATATAAACAGGGATTGGCACTGAGAGTAGAAGAGTAGGAAAGAGTTTCCCAAGAAAGTGATTAACTATCTGAACTGAAATTAGGAAGATGGGTAGACATTAACTAGTAAAGAGCATGGGGTCAGGGGTTGTCATGAATAGGTTTCTGAGCATAGGGAACAGCATGAAAGTGTCTTTGGGGTATTAGGGACATGGCACAAGCTTACAAGACTGACAGCCAGTATGGCTGCCCCATGAAGAGCAAGCCCACGTTAAAGATTCTTGCCTTTATCCTAAGAGCAATAGGAGGTCACTGATGGTTTTGAAGCAGAGACAGTGTTGCCAGAGAAATGATCAGGACTGGACTAGAGGGGAGATCATGGATGCAGACTGATCAGGTGGTGATGGGGCTGAGACCAAGATGGTGAAGGAGATAAAGAGAAAGAAAATGCTAAAAAGGTAAAATCAACAGGACTTGTGGAGTGTGGCAGAAAGGAGTAGGTTGCAGATGCACACATCTAATTTTCAGTGCTGCATGTGCATGTCCATGTGTGTCCATCAATGCACAAAGCCACCTCCCAAGTTCATGAGTATCCTGTCCAGAGAAAAGTCTTGCCAAAATGTCTGATCAGTACTGCCCAGATGTGTGGTAACTTCTGTAGCACTCTACACACCATTCTGTATCTTGGGTATAAAATAATCTTTAAACTGAATACATCTTTTACAAAACGTGGTGCTGGCAACAGCTCTTCTTTTAAGACCTCTGTTTACCATAGTGTTTTAAGCATGACTTTTTCATTTCAACTTTTTATACATATGTATTTTGGGAGAAATAAACAGAGATGACTTAACTGGAAATTGAACTTGGGTCTCCTGGCCCTTGGCCCACGTTTCTACCTAGAGATCAACTGTCTGTTGAAGTATAAATCCATTTATCCAAACTGCTGTATGACCAGCATGAGCTGTGTTTATGTTCCTCTTAAAAAAAAAAAAAATTCATGCACTTCTTGGCTGGAGGGTCCACTGGCCAAAACATTGAACTGTTAAACCTTTTGCTCCAAGGAAACTTAGTTCATGGCATAATTAAACAAGGTCAAATTGTGGCTGCACATATTTTCCCCAAAATTCTTTGCATTTGCCTCCTCCATATTCAGGACAGGACCACAGCTCTGGTTACAAATCAACAGCTCTGGGTTTCTTAAACTATTTTCCATGGCAGTAGCTAAGAAAGGAATCCACTGGGAATGAAAAGACAAGCAGAATATAAACCAAGGGAAGAAATTAATAAGAATTAGGGTAGAAGAGGAGAAAAGGAGGGATGTCTCTGTTTCTGTTATTTTAGAAACATTGAAGTCAAGACACTGGGGTTTACTTCCACTTCTGCCACTAGTTACCTGTGTAATCTTCGGCCATTCATTTTCATTCAGTGCAAGGAATGGTGAACAAATGAATGAATAAATTCATCAAGCAGTCTATGAGCTGGACACTGGCAGGCATTGGGAAGCCAAAGGTACCTAAGGCAGAGTACCTACACCTGGGGAGTTTGAAAACCAGAAGTGGACACAAATAACTAAATAGGAACACATTAAAATGTTATATGTGATAAGGCATCGATATGCCCAAAGGGCTAAGGGAGAGACAAACCCCAGCCCTGATGCAAGGAAGACTTCCTTGGGGCAAAGACACCTGTGCTTATATTAAAACAAAAGCATGAATTAAATAGGTGAATAAAGATGGGCCACTGTATAAAAGTAAGCCAGGACAGGACACTGGGCAGATCACAGAATTGTCACAAAGGCTAAAGAAAATCATAATGGACAATTATCACTCTTTTGGCTGCTCAGCATCTGAATTACCTTACTTTGTGTAGGGGAACTTTTTTTCCTTTTGAAGACTTGTGAGATTCCTAACATAGAAAGCGAACATTTCTGGTGCTTTCTTTCCTACCTCCTGTGCAGTTAGGGGCAAGCACGTGACATAGGCTTGGACAGGCAGATACATGTGCCAAAATGTTAAATTAGTAGCAAATGACACAGAGAAACACAGACCCCAAAAAACATCACTTCTGGCACTGTAAGCAGCTATATCAAGGTCTAGTTTCTGTAGACAGCGGTGCCAGGTCAGCCCCTAGTACCCAGAATCAGGGCAAGCAGAGCTGGCTGCAATTGGGGGCTGCAGCAGTGCAACGTCAATAGACCAGCTCCAGAGTGTGATTTCAGCTATGAGTGGTTTCAGCTGGGTAGCTTCTGACCTAGTTCTTCAGCCTTCGTGGCAATTCTGTGTTTCCCAATGTCCTTTTGATAATTTTTTTTCTGCCTAAATTAATTGGAGTTAGTTTCATTTACTTGCAGCCAAAACATCTGCTAACTGATATAGAAATAACATGAGCCCAGCCACCCAAGTGAGTGACAGCTTGGCAGCTGTGGATGTTCAGTGGGTGCCTGGCAAGCAGGTTAATATTAAGAAAGAATAAAAAGTGAAATGAAAAGGATGGGAAATGAGACTAGAGAGAGGTCAAGTCTCAGATAGAGGTCAAGTCACAGAGTGGGGCACTGGGCTAAGAAACTTGGAATTCATCCTAAAGCTGGTGGGGACCTTAGCACAGAAATGGCATTAACCATATTCATATTTCAGATTCATTAATCTAACTCCAGAAGGATGGGCTAGTATAAAGTGGGCAAAGAAAGATCGAGAAAGGCCAGACAAGGGGCTATTATGATGGGGTCCAAAGAAAAGGTGATGAAGCCTAAACCAGGGCAGTGGTTGTGGGGAGAAAGAGGTGGTGATAGCCTTGAGATATATTTAGGCAACAAAGCAGGTGATACTTATTTTCACATTGAGATGGGAGAAGTCCCTCTATCATTCTGGGCTCAATTTTTTAAACTGTAAATTAGGAATGAAGTTTAGATGTCCTACAAGGCATATAACAGTCCCTGATTCTATTCTGAAGATGCAGGCATGCTGGCCTGAAGACAAGGGAAACTGTCACTGAGAAGGGAAAGAAACTTCCTTTTGGGGGCAGTTCAAAACAGTTGAGCCACTTCTAGTGAGAAAGGTGGGTTAAAATTGAAGACTGTGGATCTGTGAAAGGCCCAGCATATGATATTTATGATATGTCTATGCTTGAAAGGAGGTGTTATTATATAAAAGGAAGCATTGTTTTTTACAACAGGTGCACTGCCAGGGTATACTAACATTCGAAAATCTGATGCATTATAAAACACAATGTCCTGTATAAACTGATTTTTTTATCCTTTATCCAGATGTTTTCCCATTACATAGACATGAATTCACAAGTGGATTTGAGCTCTTGAACATTTATAATGAAATGTTTTTTTCATAAGACTAAAATATATCTTGAACAACACTAAGGTTGGGCATAAAAACATAGGATAGTATCTCTCTTTTAAGTATGTATGTAGCTAAAACTAAACAAGAAGAGCGACCAACACTAGAAGCATGAAAAATAGACATTTTCATAGAATCTCACAGTTTCAACATGCCGGGGTAAACATATACTTTCACCCCAAGTAGAATTTCCCCTTAGAACTCATATTTATATATATATATATATATATATATATATATATATATATATATATATATATATATATTCTCTATATATGTAGAACTCCTGCATTGCAAAGAAAAAATAAAGATTAAGGTTTTGTGATTATAGTTTTGTTTGAAAATTCTAAGTGACGGGAAGTTTGTTTTAAAACTATTTCTTTGAAGACCTGAAAATGAAAATATACCTTGTACTATTTTTCAGTTAATGAGCTTTTTTATATTCTCCCCAATGACCAATGTAATCAAAGAAATAATATGATGTATTTTTCTCTCTTATGTTATTAAACTCTTTATCATCTCACCAAGTAGGGCTATAAAGTTTCCGAAGAAAGATTTGGGATCCAATTTCCATTTTTCTGACCAAGCATCTCCACATAAGGAGCCTAATTTCACTACTCATCTGTTGTGGGGAAAAGATGACCACCTCATCTCAGCTGCTCCTGACCCCACACACCCTCCCACAGACACAGGAAGAAGATGACTTTTGAGCGACTTCCTCTTAAAAATTCCTTCATTATAACAACTATTTGGCCCACAGAAAAGTATAGATTAAAATAATACTTATAATCATTGTCCATTCTAGTTTACTTTTTTTGTATTTTAAACTGAGGAGTATCTGGCAACTTTCTGACAGATAATGTATTAATAAAACTCCCTCCATACTCTGAGCACACACATATATGCACTACTGCCCCTTGTACACACTCCTCCAAATTTGGTGAAAGAAGAAAACTCAAGTTATGTCTTGAAATAGCAGGAAAGAGTGTTTGTCTCTCTTATTCAACTAAAGGTACTCCTTGGAGGATATTTTTCATTTTGCCCTTTGAGCCTTTCTGAAAATCACCTTGATTTGGTGAAGAAGAGATTCGTGTACATAAATCTGTTTTGAAGCAACTATGTACTCTTTCCCAAGCAGAGCTGAATTTTTAATAGCTAAAAACATTACCATCACCCTTCCTCCCTCTCTAAACAAAAAAAGTGTTTATTATTTAAATCTATGTTCCCAAACCTTTCAGGTTTGCCTTCCCCCAGGCCACAGCAACATCTAAGTTTCCCCAGAGAAGGAGAGGTACAGTTCACCCAGCTGCTGTAGTTCTTTTTCTCTAAATTTCTAATAGTTTCCCGGAAAGCCAGAATGGCACTAAGTTTGCTGAGCAGACAAATGCTAATACCTCGTTTCACTGAAGGCAAAGCAAGCTGGCCACTACTGTAGGTGGACAAGGTAAGCGATCCACACATATGCTGTCTATGGGGCAAATTCTGAGCATAGTAGTCTACAGCAAAAAATACTGGCAGACAGTTTCCTGCTGTTAACTATCTCACCTTTGCCATGAATAATCATTTATTTAGAGGAAGGGAAAGCTACTTTAAAACAGATTTTTTTAAACATCAGTGTACCTAGTATAATTTTCTTGCCCCATCTTTCTTTCCTTAAAGAAATGTGTGCTCATTGGCTGATAGGGACAAATTTCTCCCACTCCTCCATCCTAAATCCACCTCACCATCCACTTCCCCATCTCCCTGCAGCCCTCAAATTGGATTTCATGATAAATGAATATTGCTGCTGCCTGCATTGTCTTTATCTCAAACCAGAAAATGAACATGATTTCGAAAACATGTTTTCTAAAATCTTAGTGACTGAGACAGAAAGGGGTGGGGGAAGAGGACGGGCAGTCTGTTTGTACCCACTGGCACTGCCTCTTCCTCACCAGTGAAGCTTTCCATGGAAATTCTAGCTGCATTAGCCTTGGCTAAGCTTAAGACTATTTTTGGAAGCCTAAAAACCTCAGGGGAGTGATTTTTACTTTTATTCATGTACAGGGTCCTTACTTTTATTTATTAAAGAAACAAAAACATGTCTCCTGCTTAACTTCAACCAATTTTCATGTTAAGTAAAACAAAACTTGTTGGCTTGTTCAATCGGCCATTGGCCAGGGTGGAGGGGGAGCCCCTTCCACAGCAAGTCTAAAGCATATGTGACCTGGGTATTAATCACCCTTCAGAGAAAGGGAGGAGTTGTGGATTTTTGAGACTCTTGCACCAAAGGAACAACTTTGGGAGTGTGTTTGAGTTCAGCTGAGAGAGAAGTATCTGGGAGAAATTCCAGCAAATTTAAAGTGTTACTTTTCAAAGCATTTCGGGTGGGAAAGAAAAGAGGTAGAAAACTTAGCACTCCCCCCACTCCCAATACTGTGACACTGACATCCCAGAACCTAGAAAAATCAGCAGAGAAGCTCACGGGGTGAGAATCACTCCCATAGATTTAGCTTCGTTCCCCCTCCCCCCAGAGTCTAAGTGTTCAGTTTAACAAGTTGTGAAGGGCAAGCAGCCAAACCCTCGGCCTTCATGAGACAAATTGATTCAAGGTTTTCTCCTTGAGCCTGCAATCAGGATGCCTGCAACAATAGCAGATGAAGAAGTGCTATTGTTTTATCTCAGTGGAGATTTGAATCTCCCTTACCCAGGAGGAGCAGCCCACCAAGCATCTACAAATGGGAACAAAAAGTAGTAATAACTACGTGCAAAGTGGAAGGAAGTTAAAGCTGCTGTGGAATTCACTTGTGGGGCATCCCAGTGTCTAATGTCAAGGCTATGGCCTCAACTCTCTCTTCTTTTCCTTCTCTACCCTCTTCACTATGCTCCACTTATGATTCTAGCTAGGATTCACATTATATCTCCACATGTTGACAGTGGCTACAAATGTCTATGCCACAGTGGGCAAATCACTTCCACTTCCCTGGGTCTCAGATTCATCCTGTTAAATGGATGTGTGGCAGAGACTGCTAGTTGTTCACCATAAATCTGTTTCATCTTCTTCCTGAGCACACAGCTAAAATATATATCTTGATTTCCTTTGTGGTTATCTGTAGCCATGTGACTCATTTCTAGCCAACAGAATATGAGCAGAAGTGGTGTGTGCTATTTTCAGGCCAAGAAGTTGGTGTGCCCCTTTTTTTCCCTTCCCTGTTAATGATAAAGACCTAGATATCTGCACTTTGAAGACAGCAAAGCCAGGAAATATATCCCAGAATCACCTTATGAAAGGAAGTTGCCTTTTAACCAAAATATCTTCCTTGGACTATTTCATGAGCAGGGAATAAATATTGATTGGATTAAGCCACTAAAGTTTTGAGGTCCTATTTTTTACTTCAGCCTACCTTACCCTGACTAATACAGGGTGATAATACATACCCTGCCTACCACAAAAGACAGTGGGAGGTATCAATTGTGATATTTTGTGTGAAAATACTTTGAAAATATGTCACATACTTCAAGTCTAGAGCAATTACACCATCTGTAGATGAAGAAGCACTCATAGATTAAGTGTTTACTTAGTCCAGGCATCATGTTATTTAAATGT
>NW_011888996.1:404865-415534 GCF_000151845.1 Pteropus vampyrus | reverse complement strand
TGGGAAATAAATTTAAACACTTAAACGAAATTGCAGGAGGAATGTTTACCCTCTTGCTGATTAAGGCAAATAAAGCATTTTCTTGCACTTTTCAGAAATACATTCATAAAAGCTATAGTCATAGTTATCTGTTCATTAAAGGATATCAACAATTCAAGCCTTACAGTCCACCTGACACAAAAATAATAAAATGTCCACCTATGAGATACAGTTCAAATTTGAGATTTCCAATAATTCTAATAACCTTTTTATGATTCCTAACCATTTGCACATACAAGTAACCTATTGCTAAGTTTGCAAGGTTGGGTCTTCTGCAGATAGAAAGAAGATAGATCCAAGCTCCAAATTGACTGTGGACCCACCAAGGTAAGGCCTTGCTCATTGTATTTGTTTCTGTTGTTTACAAAACAATAGATAATATCAAACTAGACTTCTAAACCACACCAGACTAACTATTCTGGGGTTCAGTCTCCTCCATTTTATCCTAGGTGTCTGCTCCCTCCACTGTATTCAGATCTCCTCTAAGATAATGACCTCCTCTAAGATAATAATAAAGATAAGACAAATTATTACCTTTAGAATCAGTTTCTATTTTGATGATGTTAGAAAAGATAAAAAGTATCAACAGCCCTACAGAGACATATTAGCATGCTCTACTATCTCCACAGGGACACCAAAATACATCATTCGTTCCTAAGGAAAATAAGACATCAGCATGGTACCACAAATGCCTTCCTACAACAGGTCTAAACACCAGGCAGAACAAAAGTTAAAAAAAAAAAAAACAACTCCAACTCCATTTAACTGTTTATTATATCTTTTTTCTTCATATGGAAAATTGGTCATTCTCTTAGACTTCCAGGGCTCTCTTAAGACCTTTGTATGTTTCTCTGTCTCATCTCTTCCAGCCACTTTCCAGCTATTGATCAGAGAGAAAACATAAATAATCTAAACAGTATTCCTATGAATAAATACTTTTATTCTTATTATTCTTTTTTTAAGCATTTGGAAAACACAGATAACTATAAAGAAGAAAATAAAAATTAACACAGAGATAACATTTTAGTATCTATCCTTTACATATTTTCTATACACATATATAATTTTAAAATTTTTACTAAGATACTAAAACTAACCAGTCTGCAGTATTTTTTCCCACTTAACATATGGCGGTTACATTTTCTGATCAATAAATAATGACCAACATTATCATGGTGAATATACACCGTAATTTATTTAACCAATCCTTGATTGATTTACATTTAGATATTTTGCAATTTTTCTCCATTATGAATAATGCTGTAATAAAAATTTTTACGTATACCAAAGTAAAATTGTCTTATCAACAGTATGAATTTTCTAAGGATTGAAATACTTACTGTCAAACTGCACCCAGAATGTTCTGGATATCTGAGTTTACCATCCTAATAGCAAAGTAGGCAAATCTCTACCACCCACTTCCCTTGACTCTTAGTATTAGGAGATTTTTGACTCTTTGCCATTCTGATGGCTGTTCAATTTCTAGTAAAATAAGACAAGCATTTTTGGCCATTTACATTTTTTTTCATGATTTATCTATGTACTTCACATACTTTTTCTAACTATATGCTTTGATTTTCCTAATAATTTTCTTAACCTCAACTACTCTGAGTTTGTTTCAAAGTTGTCTTTGGTTTCTGCTCCACATTGTCTCAAACTAGAGATGACTATTGTCATCTCTTTCCTAAATCAGTGCTCCTCTGTCCTAGCAAATGGTTTTTCTTTGTTAGCTTTAAACATCTTAAAAGAACCATGCTGTGTTTCTCTCTAGCTTGATTAAAAAGGTGGGAGGGGTACAAATTAGACTGTTCTGTGTCATATAGTAAGGGGTCCTGATACAGCCTAAGCCACATTTTTCTGCTGAGCCTCAAATATGAGCACTGGGATGAAATCTGAATATTTTAAACAAAAATTTTCCTTGGAGCTTCAAGACCTATTCCACCTTCACCTATTTATTGCCCCAGGTAGAATTATGCAAAGAGAGGAACTGTTTTAATATGCAATTTCTGACCTTCTCCATAGATGTTAAAAAATCATAACAGCAACAAGAATGTGGAAAACCAAACAGTTTTGTGTTGTAGGACCCAGACTTTTTGAGATTTAAAAAAAAAAAAAAAGATTTAGGGGAAGGAATCAAAAGCTAAACTCTGAAAGAAGCAAAGCTTTGAGTTTATATCCATAAGCCTTTAGTTTTGATCTGTGAGGGAAGTCACACCTCCATCTCAAACATGATGGAGGTGACAAGTGAGGTTGAGCTGGAGATTTTGGTTTTGTGATTTGATTATCACAATACCAATAGCACCTTCATTGAGAACATAAAGTCTGTTCAATACCGCATCACTAAATTCCTCAAATTAATGAATTGAAAAAAGAAAATAGATGAAGAGTCAGAAAGTGTACATAGTGACCAGAGGAGAGCTGCCCAGCCTAGGAAGAGGAAGTTTAACCTGGACAGTGCTCTGTGAATCTATGTTGAGGAGATCAGACCTGGAGGGACATGCAAAGGAGCTAATTCAGCTCTAAGAGACTGTCCAGGCTCTTGCTCAACTAAAGGCCATTCACCAGCACCAAAGATCCATGTGGTTGCTAAGCCCAGAGCTTCAGACTATCAGCCACCATTCCTGTGATTTCCTTCCTCGCTTGTGCTTCCCATCATCTTAGCTGTCCTCATTTCCACCTCTGAGCACCTCCTGCAATAGCTGCACACCACCCAAGAATCTTCCTGTCCCACAAACTGTCTTATGTGAACAAGGTCTATTCAATATCTCATCAGTTTTACTAAACCTCCTGAAATGAAGGTGAAAGTCTTGACATTGAGCAAGGCAGGGACTAGTGTGGAAAGGTAAGCCTGAAGCATGTAGTCTTTGAAGGGAGTGAACAAAAGGCCTGGAGACTACCTGCCTCACTGCCCAACACCCCCTCCAGTCAAGACAGCTGTCAAATGTAGCCCCATCACACCTGTCTGACTTAATCTGGCAGAAGAGTGGAGCAAAGCTGCCAAGAGTCCACATGCTAAGAGTCTGAGAAAGCTTACAGGAAAAACACTGAAAGCAAAAGAAGCTGACACATAAAGTGGTTCAATACTGTGTCGCTAAATTTCTGAGAGCAAAAACTCTATCTACATTATCACCATTGTAGCCTAAATATCTGGTCCAACAGTTGACACCTAGAAGGTCCAGTCAATGGTTTGGGGTGAATAGAGTATAGCACAATGTCTCTTACTTGGATTTATCTGAATTACAAGGAGGTTGGGAGATGTTAGTCAAGAATGTACAGCTGTGTTTACTCTGAACTCTTAGTGAGAAATTAAGAGACAAAGCAGAACTGTTTTAGTACCCTTAAAGCACAGAGTAAAAGAGAGGAGGACATAGCCATGCTTTCTACTTCTGCTCCAAATGTAGTGTGACTATCACAAGGAGGGCTCCAGGGAACATAGAGCAGCTTGGGGACTTGAAAGTAACAGCAGCACCCAGATAACGGTAGCCCCACTGATCGTGACTGTGCCTGCACTCACCTTAGGAAGCCGCCTAATGTGGGCATTACTGGGAGGTGACTTGAAGATGCTTTATGAAAAAGCTGGTCTTCAGATGTTTATTTTATTTTATTTTATTTTATTTTATTTTATTTTATTATTTAGTAATTTACTGAACATTTAGTTAGCTCCAGGCAGAGCAACCTCAGAAAACTGGGGAGAGATAATGGATGAACGCTGAGAAGTGGAGAGGGCTCCAAATGGAGTGAGTGAAGTAAGCAAAGATATAAAGGCAAGAAAAACAATAACTTAATTGAAAAGAGGTTTAAAACTTACAACATAATTTTACTTACATCACCTTAATTAGAAGGGAGACAACAGTGAGCAGATAAGCAGACAGGTCTAGAGTTGGTACTGTGGAATTAATAAGTCCCAGCTGGGGAGTAGATTGGTAAAAGCAATGACTGGAAAATAGGGAGGTGATATATTCACTTTCTCTACAACCTTCTGGATGGAAGCAGGCAGCTAGACATTACTTAAAATTTCTATACAATGATATCTCTCTTAGACCAACCAGGCAGATGCTAGAACTCACCTGCCTTGGACAAGTTTCCAGGACTGTTTCCTTAAAACACATGTATTCCACACTCAACACATTTTTAAATAACAAACTTGGGTGAAGTTTTCAAACATAAATTTTTAAGTGGTTTCATGACAGTTGCAAACTCTGAACTGACTCAATGAATTTATTCTTCAACGGACCCTGGGCAGTTATTATTCCAGGTTGCTATTTACAAAACCAAGAGTTAATACTGCTCTTATTTCTTATAGAGTTCTCACTGCCGTGTGCCCATGGAGAAAAGGCTGAATGCTGGATTTATGACTGAATATACCAAACATTTCAAAATCAATGGTAACCTGTGTTTTAATTCCCACCCTAAATTTCAGAAAGTGGCAAGGTCTGACACCTTTCCCCATCCAGAGGCAGATAACATGGAAAATAATGCCCTGTTTCCCTTTTCCTTCTTAGTACATCTCCAAACCTATGCCCCAAACTCTTTGGCTAACATACCTCTTGAATTAATGTGTAGAGAGTTTCCCAAGATCAACATTGACATCTTTCATCAAAGCCTTAATTCAAGGCTAGCTGGTATTTTGAGGTAATAGAACCAGCTGTGCACACAACATGTTTGCCTGAGACACCTCTGCAAGATCCAGGTTTCTTAATATAATCATTCAAGCATAGATGAGCCCAGCAGCTCCCTGGAATCTCTGACCAGATAAAGGCGGGCAGGCAGCACCATCCCTATGAGTTTGGCATTCCACATTGAGTCCAACTGTCTTGACCCCCTGGGAATGTCTTTCTCTGTAATTCCAAGTATTTAGACCAAACAGCTCAGTCCCCAGCACTTTGACAGTTCAATTAATATTGTCATACCTAGATAAATGGGACTATAAAACATCCATGTGTCATTACAATAAGGTCTGTTTTTAGGAGTCACCCAAACTAGGACAGGGTCCTAGAGGTCACTGAAGCTTTTGGATTTACGAATTCCTGGTCAGAGAAAGGTCTCTCCTGCTCTCAGGTGCCCTCTCTTCCCGGTTCATTCTAGCAGATGATCAATTACCAGTGTCATGGGTCAGTAAGGCCATTTATCTGCTGCATCTCCCCCAGAATTTCATCCCTGATAACCTCCCAAATGCTTTGGGGCAATAGACTCTCACAAAACTTCTTTCCTCTGGAGACTTGGAAATGAGGGTAGACAGATGGTCCTTTGCTTCTATCACCATTTCCTCATTTGTCTAAACAGAGGCTCTTCTTCATCAAAACCAAAGTGAATAATATCTGACTATTGGAAGAGGATTCTCACATGAGACTGCCTAACTCCAAAGATCCTGTACAACTTAGGGAAACTGACTCTTCTGAGAAGCAGAAAACCCAAACTGGGCAAGAAACAAAAGAAGAGTTTCCAGCCTTTGGTGGAACCAAGCAGATTTTATTTGAGAGAACTGCAAAAACTGAGATGAATTATTTTTCAAATAAAGTAAAACGATCTCATGTATTTACCACATTATTAGGCTCTGAAATAATTGGAGAAGTAAAATTGACTCTCATTTAACTGAAAGTCTTCAGTCTCGAAATGATTGGGTGATTTTACCACTATCATAATCCCTTTAAATGTTCCAAGATCTGCTTTTAATTGAATTCTACCTATATGCCTCTGAAAGTTGATTCTTCAAAAGTGGTGAAGAAGTTGTGTGTTTTCATCCTATTTTGTAATGTGGGTTAGAAGTCTCAGGATACACCTTAGATTTAGTTTGTGGATCTAATAACTTAGAATGGGCAATAAAAGTTCTCAAAAGTTATTTATTATATGACATTTCATGGGAGTTCAACATAATTTTGCAAAATTATGACAAGATGGGATTTTCTTCACCTTCACGCCCCCTTTCTAAGGCTGGGAGAAAAACCATCTCCTTTCAGAGAACCTGGCCACAAGTGTAATAGAAGAGAGTATTTGGAATCCAGGGGAAAGAGGCCAATGTTAACAAAATAACATTCCAGAGTTATGCTCTCAGGATATTTGGGAACAGCCACTTCTCTTCATGACTTCCTTTCTCTATACAGGACCTAAAGCACACACGGCACCACCACCTTCCTCAGCACCCAGCACCATTGAAAGGAACAAACATAAGCTGGGAGGAGGAAGAAGAGGAAACCTTGGGAAATGTAGAGAGGATCATGAGGGAAAAGAAGAAGGGAGGGGATGACCAGGGGCTCTCAATATGAACTGGAATAATTTGGATGAGAACTGATGTTTACCATCTTCTGAACTCCAAATGTGGTTGATCTTCCACCAGTAAAACTTTGATCCTCCAATAGTAAGACTCTCTAATACTAAAAACAGTAAGTGAATGACTGCACATTCCTGCCTTCCAGGAGTCAAAGGCATAACTAAGAGGTTCCACGTGGCTGAAAGTTATAGAGAAGTCCCATTACACAGTGGGGTCTATGGCACAAAATTATACATTAAACAATAATGTTTTTGTCAAGATAGCTCCATAACTACATGATTTGGCTTCCTCTCTCTTCTAAATAATAAATGAAAGAGATGACACTATATGGCAATATTTAGGCTCAAAATATCTATTAAAATCTAAAGTCAGGGTTGAAGCTGTGGGTCTGTTGGGTTCTAGAGTCAGAAGTAGTGGCGACCAGAAGCTGCCAGAAATAAGGCAGGGTAATAAGAACTAGAGGTTCTCCATTTTCTACTAGGTATGAAGCCAAGTTCTCTGCATGAAGCCCTGAGGCTGGGTTTTTTTTTTTTATTATGAGCGAATATGGAGGATAAATCTTCATGAGAAGCTGTGAGCCAAGGGTGATGGGAGCAAAGAGACAAAGTTTCATGACAAAGAACTAAGTATATCATCAAAACTTAATTTTAAGATCTGGTAGCCCAGACATAAAGGCAAAAATGAACAACAACAACAACAAAAATTGGACATTGAGGAAGAAAAATATGAAATAAAGTTCCCATTTATAATAAATCTTCAAACTAAAATCCTAAAATACAAGAAGTCTAATACCAAGAAAGTTATGTGACAAACCTAAACATAAATTTACTCCAGATGAAATAAACTGTGTGGAAGAATTTCACACACAGTTTGAAATAAATAAAATAAGTGTGCTTAAGATGGTCAGACAGATGAAAGAAAAATGCGATAAAAACTGAACAAAAATTTGTAAAACAGAACAAATAAAAATGGAAAAAGAACCAATATACAATATTTCAAAAACTTATTTGAAATCTTAGAAATGAAAAATATAGTCATTGAAATTTTTAGACTCAAAAGATGTGATGAAATCTAGACTAGGAATAAAAAGATAATTAGTGACATGAAAAATAAGGCAGGTCGAACAAGATGAGAAGAACATCCTTTCAGGTGGTAACCTAGCCTGAGGAGTCAGGAATCAAGCAGGACAAAGCTACATGGGGCAGCCTGTATGTACGTATGTAAGGTATGTATGTGTGTATGTTTATGTGTAGATATATACATACATATATTTCTTTGCTCCATCCACCGAGAGGGCTTTGGGGCATGAGGACATCCAGTGCCAGATCTTGCCTTCTAAGTACTATTCTCTACTACAAGATCAGAGTTCCTTATAAAAATAGATGATTCCAAGACTGGAGGAAGGAAAATGGAAAATGAGCCTAGAACATCTTGTCATACTGGAAAGCAAAGAAATCCTTAAAGAGTGATAGGGACATGTATAAAAGACAGAGAAGCCAGTTTGGACAGGCCCAACTCATCCTGGTGATGTTAGGCAGAATGTGACAAGATAGAACCAGCAACCAAGTGTCCTGGACATTATGGTTCTAGCTCCACATGGGAGAACAGAATGTCAAGTGGTCCTTGGTGAGAAAGCATATATTTGACCTACCTAATTTTGTTGTTTTCTTAAGCCCTCTGAAGTGCTCAGTGATGAAAGACAACATTGTGAAAATCAATAGATTGCAGAACTTCCCTTTTACTGTCTGTCATCCTGTGAACATTAGAGTTTGAAAATGTAAAATCCCAGATATGGACATTAACTTTAATTCTGATCTTTGTGATCAGGCCAACTCTGAAATGGTCTGCTTTTTAGGAGGTCTTTGACTAATATTTTCATTTTACAGAATCATAGAAATTAGAAATGGAAAAGACTTAATAAGTCATTCTGTACTTGCCCCCGCCAGACAGACATTGTTCCCAAAGATCTGTAGGCTTCCCCAGGTGTGTTTGCAATGAGGCTATGGTCCCCTGCCTCAGGAAAACAACTCCACATTCTGACAGTTCTTCCACTCAGAAAGATTTTTCTCCTAGGATTCAACAGCACTAGTCCTTTTGCAATGTTTTTTCTTCTTTCATTCCATTTTGCAGTTATAGCTTCTTTACCGATCCCCATAAAATGGCAAAATTGCCTTTTGGTCTATAACCCTTAAAGGGTGTTGAACCTAAAATGTTGAATGAGTATTAAGTTTTAGTTTAACTCTAGAGACAGTTCTAACATTTGCTCAATGCCAATGGTGAAAATAAACAGAAGCGAGAGGAAAAATAGTGAGTTACAGTGATCCAAGAATATGTAAAATTTTGTATGATTCAGAAAATATTCATTTTGTGAGACAATGGTAGAGTTCCCATCAGATTATCAAAGAGTGACCCCAAAAGTTTAAGAAACACTGCCGAGAGTAAGGTTACAGAGGAGAAATGGATGAGCTCTTGAGTTGAAAATAGATGAGGTATATGTACTTGAATCTGCTGCCAACTAACTCTGTAGTTTGAACAAGTCTCTTAACTGCACTGGACTTTGCTTTCTATCTCTGAAAAAGGAGGGCAGAGAGAAAAAGATGGCAAGGGAGAAAGAGAAAATTGAATTCAATTGCTGCTAAGGTCCCTTTCAACTCTTAGAATCCTATTTCATGATGAACATCACCAATCCTTACATTCTAGTTCTAAAAGGTTTATCTATGGGCTGATGGCCACCTGTTCATTCCAACTCCTGCCTCTCTTCCAGATAAAGACACAGACTTGCTATGAACAAGTAGCATCAATAGACACTATACAGATAAGCATGAATTTCTGCCCAGTCACATCTAACACCACAGCTCCCTCCAGCTTATGAATGAAGTTCCCTGAGTCACCACTCAGTCTTAATGTCCTCGGTCTTCTAAATTGCTCCAGAATGAAAGACCCAGTGTTTTACATGGAGATTGCTTTGAAAATGGCTATTCAATTTTTCTTTTCTTTTTTTCATTTATTCCACAAGTATTTATTGAGCAGCTACTATATGTCAGGCACTAAGCTAAATCCTGGGACATTAATGCAAACAAGATCAGTTCCCATCCTCAGGAGGTTAAGGATCCTAATAGCAGAAAAAGCCCTCTCTATGGAGCTGTGCATGATCCCAAGGTACCTACAGGTACCTACTGGCTTGGTTGAAATGAGAGGAGAGAGGAGGGGTTGGGGCTGGCATTGAAATAAGGAGGGACAGGGCCTGGAAGAGTATCAGATACCTATCCTTCCATGGAAGGGTGATGCTGGTACCCTCCCAGAAATGAGAAGAAAACCTAGCCTAAGTTGCACGACATCCCCCTGAGCTCGGTCAAGAAAGATGTGAAGGTTTTGTATTTTTATTTGGGTTTTTCTTCCACTAAAAAGAAACTAACTACCATAATAGATTAACACATGAACATTGCTCTCCCAAGGAACAGTATTCCATCCAGCTTTGAGCCAACTGACTTCATTAGACCACACCTAGTAATACTAATCCTGGTGTTATGTTTCCCTCAAGGAAAGAGCAGACGGCATCTGTCTCTTTCTCCGAATGGATAGTATTTCTTGCCTGTATTCTTTTCAAGTTTGCATCTTCTTCTAGTGAAAAAAGGATTTTTCTTATTTAAGACAAAAGCCTGCTAAATATAAGCATTCTCTCACGACAATACCAAAATATACAGAATTCTATACTAAAATTGTTTACCATTTCTTTCTGTTGGTGATACTTGCCTGGACCAAAACTGAAAGTCTACAAAACAAAAGTAGGCTCATGACAGTCAGTGAAGGAGTCATTGAACAGACAGTATCAGCAACCCAGAGCTGAGACTCAGCACCACCATCTCCCCTATAACTCTAGAAAGACAGTCCCTTCCCACCAGAACTCAGGGAAAAGACTCCATCTCAATTAAGAAGGACATGCTCAGCCCACACTGCCACACCCACCACCCTCTCCCCACCCTCCGTGGCTGGACAGTAAAGGGGATGTCTTTATTTGAATGCCAAGACAGAAGAAATATCATAATAAAGTAATAAGGATAGGGTAAATTGTACTCATTCACTATAAATGCATTAAATAACATTGACTGATTGTTTGAGGTGAAGGAAACTCTAAGGGGCACACTCAATTAACAAAGATGGTCACTAAATTGCCTCATAAATAGAGAGGTCTCATTGACTGAAGGGCCCTCCGTTTCTCTGTTCCATTTGAAATTAGACACTATGGCATGACATGAAAAAGAAGCCAGGAGTCTGGAGTTGCCAAAATAAAAAGGAGGTGGGATATGGAGGAGGCCAACGTGGTTGGGGGTTATGAAGAGAAGGAGCAGAGAGAGAGGAGAA
>NW_011888996.1:396741-403680 GCF_000151845.1 Pteropus vampyrus | reverse complement strand
TTTTTTCCAGCATATACCCATCTCAGTAAAAAAATGTAAGCCTTCTAGGAAAGGAAGGAAAGCCTGCACTGTTGCAAAATGGTTCTGCTCCTACCTGGTCTGCCTGCACAGTTTATCAGAGCTGTCATGAGGATCAAACAAGAGAGTCTTTGGTATTAATGAGTAATTAATCAGAAAAGAAGAGAATTATGATAACAAAGGATATTGGTTACAACATGGTACTTCTTTTATTGACGTGAAATCATGGTCACCTTTTCTGCTTTTCTTTTCTACCTCCAACTGTGATCATAATTTAAATCCCTCCTAATAAGATTTTGGATTAGATGTAAGGTCATTTCCAGGTTTAAATTTCTAAGATCTCAGACAAGATCCAACCAATATCTTCCTCCATACAAAATGTCATAACCTAAGAGACATAGACAAAGGACTTACTTTCTTTTAACTTACAATCTTATTTGGAAAGCAATGATGGCATACACACAAACATTGAGATCCATACAGGGCACCATATAATTTAGCTAAATGTTTAATTTAGCTAATTTAGCTAAACTAAATTGTGTAGTGCAGACTGAAAACAGTGTCAGACTAGAAGCTAGTTCTCCAGCAAAAGGATGCAGCTTCCCCCAGAAAGTGAGGCTTGGTGAATCACGTCACTTCTTCCCTCAGCAAGACCAATAGTCCAGTTTGGCTCATCTCCATCACCACAGAGGGCAGACTTAGCCACCAAGGTCTTGTTTGGTGTTTCCTACTTCCTGGCTTATGTTTCATGCTGTTCCTCAGAACTGATACACTCATCATGTTAATGTTACAATTACACTCTTTTGATTAATCATCATAATATCCCTGGTCAGCACCTGTTAGAATTTGAAGGTTGGTTATTATAATTTGGGTATGGTTCAGTTATTTACCACAACAATCAGGTCTCTAAGGTAGGTAGTTCTTCTGATATGACAGCTTCTCATATTTTTGGTAAAATAACATATTATTTACAAAGAGGGGTTTGTAGTTCCAGGAACTCAGGTAGGACCACTGAGATACAAAAGCAACAGACAGATTATCAGGACTGAGGGAACTAAGACTTAGAATAGTCAAGAAGTTCAGGCCATGAACCATCTCGTACCAGGCACTATCCTCAGTTTGTGGTGATAGAATAATACACAATATGTGGTACAACTGACTCTTCAGCCTTCTGGTAGGTCTCCAGTAGATCTGACCTGTCTGCGGACAATTATTGTCAGAAGCATCCTTCCAAACAAAAGTGGCACATAAGTCTTTTTCTTACTTTTATGCAATGTCTTCAGAAGATTTCATTTTGATCTCTCAACTGATCGCTTTGCCTTAACTTCGCCCCAACTATCCTCACTCTTGGAATCACAAGTCTAAGAAGGGTGGTTACCAGACATCACAAGTGTAGCAGAATATTTACTGTTCACTGAATGTTCATGAGCTCAGCCACACTTCCCAGCACCTCCTCCAGTGGTTAGGGCGGGACATGTGGCTAGATCTGACCAATGGGCCGTGAATGAAATTGAGACACATTACATCTGGACTGAAATATTGAAGAGCCATTGTGTGACCCTCCAACTCTGTCTTCTGCTTCCAAAAGCATTACCAAGATATCGAGCAACCTTCATCTCTGAGTCAAGGCCAGGAAGGAAAATGCCCTAGGGAACCATCATGCTTTCCTTGAACAAGAAACAAACTCTTATATGTTAAGCCACTGAGATTTTGGAATGTGCTCACCACTGCAGCAGAGGCTAGACTGACTAATGCAACTAGCCAGCCAGAAGCACCTACTGCTCAATGGGACGCAACGCTGGGAATAGACATACCTGCTCTAAACTCAGGTAAGGGCACTCTTACCTTTCCTCAACATTATTGGGGTCATTGATGTCGGGAAAACTTGATGGTCGTATGCAAAGGATTGTAACTGGATTATTTTCTTACACCACATACAAGAATATGCTCGAAATGTATTAAAAACTTAAATACAAGACTTGAAACCATAAAATCCCTAGAAAAAAACATAGGCAATAAATCCTTTGACATTGCTCTTAGTAATATTCTTTTGTATATGTATCCTTTGGCAAGAGAAACCAACAAAAAAATGGGACTACATCAAACTAAAGAGTTTCATACAGTGAAGGAAACCATTAACAAATTGAAAAGACAATCTATTCACCAAATATACATTAGATACTGAGTTAATATCCAAAATTTATAAGGAACTCATACAACTTAACACCAAAAAACAAACAAACAAACAAACAAACAATCCAATTTAAAAATGGGCAGCGGACCTGAAGAGATATTTCTCCAAAGAGGACATACAGATGGCCAATAGACTTATAAAAAGATGCTCAACATCACTAATGATCAGAGAAATGCTGATTAAAACCACAATGAATTATCACCTCACACTTGTCAGAATGGCTATAATCAATAAATTAACGAACAAGTGTTGGTAAAGATGTGGAGAAAAGGGCATTGTTGGTGGGGCTGCAAATTGGTGTAGCCACTATGTAAAATAATATGGAGGCTCCTCAAAAAAAAAATTAAAAATAGAGCTACCTTATGATACAGTAATTCCACTTCTTGGTATTTATCTAAAGAAATTCAAAACACTAATTCAAAAAGACATACATACCCTTATGCTCTTTGCAGCATTATTTACAATAGCAAGACATGGAAACATATCTATCAATAGATGAATGGATAAAAAAGAAGTGGTATACATACAATGGAATATTATTCACCCATCAAAAAAAATAAAATCTTGACATTTTCAAATATGGATGGACCTAGAGGGCATTATGCTAAGTGAAATATGTGAAACAAAAACCATATGATTTTACTAATATGTGGAATCTAAGAACAAAAGAAACAAACAAAATAAAACCAAACTCATAGACACAGAGAACATTTTGATGGTTGCCAGATGGGAGGAGAGTTAGGAGGATGAGTGAAAAAGGGGAAGAGATTAAGAAGTACAAATTGCCAGTTATAATAACAGTCAAGGGGCTGTAAAGCACAGCATATAAAATATTGTAATAACTACATATGGTGTCAGATGGATAGTAGACTTATCGTGGTGATCACTTCATAAATTATATAAATGTCTAATCACTGTGTTGTGCACTTGAAACTAATATAATGTTGTATGCCAACTGTAATAGCAAAAAAAAATTTTTAATTAAAAAAGATTATCGGGGTCAGAAACTAACAAAAAATAATGGCCATATAACTGGAAATAAAAGTTGAGGAGTGCAAAATAAAATAAGAACAAGAAATGCTGGGAAGCAATGAGAGTTTGCCCTCTTTTATGGATATTCAGGTCATGCCAAAGATGCGAGGTTAGAAAAGATGTTATCATGAAATGCTCAGGAAAAGATGGGAATAGAAGCCATATAACACAGCATGGAACTTTTGCTTCTCAGCCAAACCCCAAACTTTTATATCAGGCCAACAATAGGGTAAATTAGAAAGCTGAAAATCTGGGGAGCCAAAATCTGGGGAGACAAAATTGTAAAGTTTATTATCAATATTTCATAAATTATGTGTTCATTCCTCTGACCAGTTTCCCCTTTCAGTACCTAGAGCCGCATCCCTCAGCCACCCAGTGTCCAGGTCTGCCAAACTCTGAAGCCACGCTGGCAGCACCCCACCCCGAGCATCTTCCTTCTCTTCTACTCTGTCTCAATATCAGTCCTAAATGCAAAACAATGTATCAACTTATATGAGCTAAGGCGATACTGGCTACTTTGGGATTAAGGCTTTCTGTTCCTAAATAGTCACAATGTAAGAGGTAACATTAATGCTGTGATTGAAAAATGTGACTGTGTGAATTTCAGCCTTCCATGCAAATCCAGGGGAGAAATCTCATGGAGAAAATGGGCCTTTCAAGGCTTCTCAAATCACTCTGGGGACATAGATGACTGTCTTCTCCACTCCTACCATTAAATTCAGGCATTGTGGCCACAGGGCCACCTTCTTTTTTCCTGTCAAAGACATAATGCCCTTCATCCTGTCCTATCGCTGACATTCTTGCCCTGAACTTCTTCACACATCTATTGGAAATGTCATGTTTACATAGCTCTCACTGTGACTTTGAAGAGAGAGAAAGAAGCAGACAGACACCTGGTTTTCTGTCACTGAAACGGGAAAACAGCACTTGAGAAAAAGATGTCAAGATCTAGTGGGATGTATTTTTTCACCAAAACATTGTAAAATGAGTAGAGGTTTCACATGACGCTCATGTCTTGGTATGTGTTTGTTGTTTTTAGAACAGCAGGCCACATATCTGAAGCAATACATGCATATGTGATGTAGGCATTACCACGGCAAAGGCCATGCATTTTTTTGGTTGCATAGAAGGGTAAACAAGGGTGTAAATACTGCATTTTCCATTACTATAGGGACGCAACAATTTGGGCCCTTGTCATTTTGGAAAGTTTATTTTATTATTTCAGCTCACTCCCTGCTGTGAATATTCCTATCAGAAAGTCTCCAGGCTCTTATGCTGCTCTAATTATGATTACCCAACTAGCATTCTTGATTTTTCTTTTCAGATGGAACATTGCTGATCTCTGGGGGAGATTCATTACCTGTTTTTTTTTTTCTTTATCCCCAGATGTGAAATCTATATTTTTAATATCAAAAGTATTAATACTCAAAGCATATTTTAAAGTCAAGATTCTGTAGTCTACTTGGCTATAAAAAAAAAAAAAGGTACATCTGTTCAAAGTCTTGAAGGGTTTTTGAATACAGATAAGAAGTAAATCTAATAACAGTTGAATTCTTACTGAACAAATTTTAATTCCCAACCCTGAGATGTCAGCACGGAAAATCAGAATGTTGACCTTTGCCTGGTCTTCACGTCTCCATTACAGTCATTGATTTAGATGTTTCTAGCATCTAAGCTAGAATCTGTGGTTTAGCCCTGCTAACCTTATGTCTACAATGAACAAAAGTCTAGGTTTGAACACTGACTTAGACTACTTATTCCAAAATATGTTGATTTTCTTCTTACCAACTTGCCACTATATTGAACAGCCACTAAAACATTTCATGAGCACTTACTACACAAGGCACTGGGAATTCAAAAATAAATAAGTTAGAGTCCTTGCCCCAAGGAGCTTCTTTTGGTAATAAAACACTGAAGTATTATTACTAGAGATTTTTGTGTTGGACTGGAGTCAAACTAAATTACCACAAGGTTTCTTCAAGCCCTAAGATTCTGAGCTTATTTAATTTTACAATAAAGTTTAAGACTAAATTAACACTAACATCACAAATGTACAGTTTGTTTTCTCAAATAACCTCACACATATATAATCAATTCTCAATTGTACCAGCAGCATTCAAAATTAATTGGAAAAGTTCCTAAGATTCTTTGCAGCCATAGTGTCAGAAGTTGCTACTTGTAATAAGCCAAATTAATTTGACTTTACTTTTGCCTATTAAAGGATGTGGTTAGGCCAAAGAGGCACAGTTATATTACACTGTCTCTTCTCTGTGATTCTGCTAAAAATGTGGCAAGACAGATCTCCCAAGAGATTAGGCAGCCAAGGGCGAGGTGGCAGGAGGGACCACAGATTGGCAGTGATAACCTCCAGGGTGGATAAGTTAGCAGCATTAAAACTGGCAAACCAGCTTTATCCACCACACCCTACTTTTGTTTTTATATTATTAAGGTTTCACACTCTCCCTAGTCCAGACATTCAGACTTGGCCTTCAAAGTCATCTTGGACCTTTTCTTCTGTCTTATTCAAAACTTTCAGACACAAAGTACTATATTTGATTGTATAGTCATTTATAAGGTCTTATCCATCCAGTTCCTGACAACAGCCTATTGTATAGTATATGTTTGTTTGGGTGCCGGGGTGGGGCGGATGTTGAAATGTACATACCAGATTCAGATTTTAAGATCTTTTTTTTTTTTTTAATTTTGTTATAACTTTCTTTTTCTCAAGTTTTGTTTATGGCAGAAAAACCAACAAAAATATTTAAAGTAGTTCATTAAGAACACCAGAAGTTTAAACTCCATATCAGAACTATTTCTTCCCTCTCAAGAGGCCTTTCTCACCTTCCTCATTTCCTAAAATGTCTCCAAGTGCAGCATTTCTCCTGGCAGTGAGGGTACAACCAAGGTACACATACATAGCAGACTATTATTCAGCCATGATAAATAAGGAAATCCTGCCATTTGTGACAACATAGATAAACCTTGAATGCATTATGTTAAGTGAAATAAGTCAGACAGAGAAAGACAAGTAGTATCATTTCACTTACACGTGGTATCTAAAAAAGTCAAACTCAGAAACAGAGAGTAGAATGGTGGTTACTAGGGGCTGGGTGTTGGGGAATGGGGAAATGTTGGTCAAAAACTTACAGTCGTAAGATGAATCAGTTCTGGGGAATCTAACATATGGCATACACACTACGTATAATGGTGATTATAATTAATAATATTCTATTATATACTTAAAAGTTGCTAAGAAAGTAAGTCTTAAATGTCCCCACCACAAAAAAAAATTGTAATTATATGAGGTGATGGAGGTGTTAGCTAATGCTGTGGTGGTAATCATTTTGCCATATATAAGTGTATTAAGCCGGAATGTGTATAACTTAAACCTACATAATGTTATATGTCAATAATATCTCAATAAAGCTGGAAAAAATATCTAAGCCATGTGATTAGTCTCAGATGGGATGAGGTACTGGTTGAGTCACTAAGGCAAAGTTTCTGAGATAGAAAAGCCATAAAGTAGAAAGTGAGACTCAGGAGCAAGACAGAAACCCAGGGAATCAAGCTTGGGACGAGGTCAGGCCCAAAATAACAGTCAGGTGACCAGACAGGCTATCTGTTCAGGGCAAGATGGCAGAGGCTGTCAGGGAGTCTCTGAATTGTAGGGAGCAAGGCTGTAGAGGTATAGAGAA
>NW_011888996.1:385783-396545 GCF_000151845.1 Pteropus vampyrus | reverse complement strand
GAGAGGGGAAAGTAGTTCACTATGATAATGTCTTTTTCCAACTGGTCTATAAGTCTAAATGTCCCTGCTTCCCACTGATGGAGGTTTACCACCATAAAGAGCTGATGCCCTCCTCCTCATATTTCTGAGCTGTATTAACTAGCCCCTCCATGGCTGCTCGGAAAACTGGATCCATTCCTGTGGAGCAAAGCTCCGTCCGAGTCTAGAAGTGGAGGGACACTCAATGCAGATAGGGTGTGAGGGAGGGCCACACTGACCTGAGCTTTGAGCTCAGATTCCTGCCACTCAAGGAACTGGACAAGGCCTTCAGCAGCAGCCGCACAGCCCAGGAGGTAGGCATCACCCTCAAATAGGAGGAGACAATGAGAGGTGTCAAGGTTATTGCCTGCACAGTGACTCAAATCAAACAATGTTCTCTGAACAGTTCTGCAATGTAACTCACACTGATTTATTCATTCAGTATACATTCTAGCAAATATTGGATGACATATAGAAACAGCTTTTTTTCTGTGAAAATGTACCACCAACCAGGCACTGTGCTGAGAAAACAGTGCATATCAACATGGTCGCTCCAGATGCTGCAAATCCAGTGGATCTAGAGGTGGATACAGACCAGTTGACAAGAAACTATAAAGTGTGTAGCACTAAGATAGGATCAGTGGATGTTTAAGACAACACCCAGGGAAGCAAGATAGCACAGAGATTGTAAGCCTGACTTCTCGAGTCTCACTGCCCAAGTTCACATCCTAGCCCTGAGCAACTGAGTTAATTAGTCTAATGGATTGAGAGCTGGTCCTCCAAGATATATGTTCACATTCTAACCCCCAGAACCTATAAGTGTGACCTTATTTGGATAAAGGGAGTCTTTGCAGATATAATTAATGATCTCGAGATGGGTCATTCTAGATTATCCAAGTGGACACTAAATCCAATAAAAAGTGTTTTTATAAGAGACAAAGGAGGAGACACAGATACACAAATGAGAAGTCAGGGGCAGAGATTGAAATGATGCAGCCGAGAAACAACTGGAACCTCCAGGAGCTTGAAGAGGTAAAAAAGGATTCTACCCTGGAGGTTTCAGAGGAGAGCACAGCCTGCCCACACTTTCATTTTGGACTTCTGACCTCCAGAACTGTAAGAGAATCTGTTGTTTTAAGCAACAAAGACTATGGTAATTGGTTACAGCAGCCATAGAAAACTATTCTGAACCTCTCTGATCTTCAGTTTTTCCTAAAATATAGAGAATATAGTACATACATCATTGGGTTGCTAAAATGAGATAATACATAGAAATCACTCAGCATACCACTGGGCAGATGGTAATTGTTCAATAAGGGTTAACCAATAATGTGATTATAATTACTAATAGTCATAGTATAGCAATAGTATATATAGTATGCATATCTAACCCAGGTTTGGGGGGAGTCTTTTGAGGAAATAGCATCCAGCTGAGACATAATAAATGAGAAGAGATTAGCTGAACAAAGGAAAATGGAAGAGGTTTTGGAGGACTGGGATAGGAAAAGAGGTTTGGGGTGTTGTTTGAGAAGGAACAGCATGTCCAGAGGCCAGGAAGTAAGAGGAACCAGAGAACATTTAGTAAATTGAAAGCAGTTCTAGCAAATATTGGATGACATATAGAAACAGTTTTATTTCTGTGATGTGCTAGCACAAACATCATTTCAAGTTAGTATGAGAATAACAGGAAAATTTGATTAGGTAGGTTTTTTTTTTTTTTTTAACATATTTACTCCCAATCTGATGTCCTACCAAATATTCACAAACAGGTCTTCTCTATTTCTAACCTGGATTAGAAATAGGGACAAGGGTTTTCAGAAAGCACAGTTAAACTATTTTCTTTTTGACTTTGTACTATAAATCTCAAATTCAGAACTATCCCAATCTACTTTTTCTTAATCCCTTTGACTTAGTCACATATCCTTTTGGTACACATCCATCAAATAAGTGTTCTTATTTTGTTGGTGACAGGGATTCTTCACATGCCAAGTCCATGGTGACTTCTAGATGATGTGGCTGTCATTCATTCACCTGTTTGTTCTTGAATCCATTCCCAATCTTTCCCTCCTCTGCTCTCTCCACTCCTTAGGCTTCCTTGTCCTCTAGCTTCCTGGTAAAGTTTGACCAACAAAAGTTTGCCTCCTTATGCCTAAATTTCCTAGGGACAATATAATGATCTTGCAGAGTTGTAAATATTAAATGAAAAAAATGTATGTTAACTGCCTGTGGCAACAACTATTGTTTTTTACTCATTATAGACTTTTTCTTCCACAATAATAGCATTGGGAGCTGGACACATGGTCATTCAGAGTAAAACCTATATTTTCAACTTCTCTTGCAACTAGATATAGTCATGTGCCTAAGTTCTAGAACGTGAAAAAAATGTGTGTGATTTCTAGGCTTGCCCTCTTTTCCGCTTTCTCCTTTTCTGTGGCTAGCATGTGATGTAATGGTGAGCCGCCTTGGAACATATGGGCAAGAACAATACCCTGGGGATAGCACAGCAGTAAGATCAAAGAAACTTGGGACTTTGAATGACTTTACAGAGCAAAACAAAACGGCAGCCAAACTTTTACAGAAAAAGAAATAGAATTCTATGCTCGTTAAGCCACTGTTACTTTGGGACTGAGTTTTATAACTAAACCTATATCTCATCTAATATAGCACCCAACGAAGTGTCTGATGCACAGTAGGCATTTAATAAATGATAAAATTGTTTGAATTGTAATGAGGTACCTGCAGAGACTAACTTCACTTTCTTGAAAGCTGAAAAAATAACTCCCTGCTCTAAGTAACAAAGAGTTTTTGTCTTTTGGATGCAACCCAGAACTTGCCTTTAAAGCAGTCTATCCCTTTGTTCTCAAGGCAGTAACTTGATTGAGCCCTTTTAATTATGCAGCAAGGAAATTATCTTAGACTTAACTGAGAAACTTTTAAGAGAAACTAATTTCTTGTAATTAGGCCAATGGGTACTCAAGAAAATTAATTGAGATATTAAAAGAAAGTACACTTATTTGCAGGACACAGACTAATAAGGCTGGGCATTTATTGGTTATACTAGCTAACTCTAATCTTTCACCATGGCCAGCCCCGGACAGATGGGATCAGCAAACATCTTAAGCAATAGCTGGACAGAATGCCTCTAAGCAGCTTTATTTAATGGCCTTTTTATACAAAATCTAAAACTCTTGTATTGCACAGTGCCTTTCTCCAAGTCAGCCTCTCAGTCATCTCTTCTCTCTCTGCATGTCCATGGTATCAGTTTTATGCCAAGAAAGCATCCTGTCACTTCTTGTCCCTCTTTGCTGAGAGACTCCCAAATATCCTTGGCAAACTCAATCATGTTGTCTGTCATCTCCCTTTCCTTTTTTCAATAATCATATTTACCCACACTCTCCAACCTCTTCTTTTTCTTACTTTACACATTACCTATCTCCAATTGCTATCAATAATGGTCATGGTTGCTCACAATTATGACCCCTCCTTCAACAGTCACTATTTTATATTGACCTAGCACAGTCATTAAATTATCAAACCAGAGTTTTAGTCACTAAATTAATTGAAAATCTGATTAAACCCTGTTAAATTTTTTATTCTCAAATAAACTGGCCCTTATTGAGAATCTCCTCTAGGGCAGAAACAAGTTCATAGCATAGGAAAGGGCAGTCAGTTACTAACTGGTGTTTTCTGCCCAAGTTTCCATTTTAATTGCTAGAAAAGGCAATATGAGAATAAAAGGAGCCTCCATGTTTACCCCAAAATTTCCATTTACAGGGCTGGGCTAGGAAAATCAGTTTTAATCCCTCCTCCTTTCCTTGCCCTCACTTCCTTCTAATCCTCCTCTTCCTGTTCACCATGGCCACCACCACCATCATCTTCATTGTTCTTTTCTTTTCTTTGTTTTAATGATGACAACTTTTATTGTGCACTTAATATACAAAGAATTCATACAACTCAACAATTAAAAAATCAAATTTTAAAAATGGGCAGAGGACCTCAACAGACACTTCTCCCAAGAAGACATACAAAAGGCCAACAGATATATGAGAAGATGCTCAGCTTCACTAGCTATTAGGGAAATGCAAATCAAAACCACAATGAGATACCATCTCACACCTATTAGAATGGCCAACATCAACAAGACAGTGTTAGAAAGGTTGTGGGGGAAAAGGAACCCTCATATACTGCTTGTGGAATGTAAATTGGTACAGCCACTATGGAAAACAGTTGGAGGTTTCTCAGAAAATTAAGAATAGAATTACCATATGATCAAGCAATCCCTTTTCTGTGTATCTACCAAAAAAATTTGAAAACAACTATCTATAAAGATATATGCACCCCAATGTTCATAGCAGCAGTATTCATTGTTATTTTCAAACAGAGAATTACATCCAGTTCTGGAGCCTCAGACTCTGCATCTTGAGCTCTCCTACTGGCACCAGTCCAGCAGGCTCTCAGGGTAGCAGTTTGATTGGGGGGTTATGTGTGGATTAAGGGCATCATTGCAGCAGGACTCAAAAAGCCCTGGGGCCCTTAGACCCACTCTGTCCATCAGCTCTTCCACTCCGGTTGCAGGAATGCCTCTCCCACCTGAGGCATGGAGGCTGCTTTTCTATGGCCTTTTTTCCCTTCCAGCATTTTCTCTGATGCTTGGTTTAGCACAATTTTCTATTTGTAAGAAAACATGGAGAGGTGAGAGGGAAAGAGGCTACATTCAGGGCGTTATTCCAGATGAACCACCTAGGATAAATCCCTGCAGAGGAAAGGTGTAGGGTAGGAGGTGTGGGGAATGTAAAAGCCACAGAATCATTTTAGAGGTTTATTTGGGTAGAAGACAAAATTGACAATTCTGTACCCACCCTCAGAGGACACTTCTGTATGTCTTCTGCAGCTCGAGGTTTTTGGGGTTTTTTTCCAGTCATTAAAAGGGGTTTATTTCAAGCAGATTTCAAGGTTTTCTTAAACCTTGACTGCTGCTTTCTTAAAGCAGAGGATTATCCCCTTGCCACCTGTCCCTGCCTAACTAACAGACTCCCTGGCAAAGTGAGAGTGTACCCCCAGGAGTTTGACAGCTCCACAGAGTTCCGGGATTTCCTCCCAGCACTAACGCTTTCAAGGGCACCTTCCATTCTAGTTTATTTGTATTTGGAAAATGTGGTTGCATCAATCCACCACCCCCTGCAAAAGAAAATAGCTATAAAAGGAGAAACTGGCCCTGAAGAGGACTGTGGAGGTGAGATTCAACTTGCATAGGACATTAATGGAAGAATCATGATCAGCAGGAAGCAGACCAGAAATAAAAATGGATTCCCACCTCCCACTCACCCAAGTTAAACTTGAAAGAAGATGGAAGTGACCACAGCTGGGCTGGCACAGCTATGCCCTGGCACTGCCCTTGGCACTGGCACCTACCCGGTCTGCTCTGAATCTTGCTCAGGGTTTGGCTGATCAGAAGGTGCCTCTGCATCACCATAAAACAACACAGAAACTGTGTTTTAGTTCCCATAATGTGTTCTTTGAACCCGAATCCTCTGCTGGGAAAGAAAGATAAAATTAGAGTATTGCATAAAACCTTAGAGATTATTAACCTGAACAATTTTTCTGTGCTCCCGTTCTTGCATCTGGGAAGGGGACAGTGGAGGTGACTGATTTTTCTAAGGTTCCACAGCAAAAGACATGGCAACAAGGGCACCAAACTATCTTGATTCCTATCAGTACTCTTCCACCTTCTATGAGGTTGGTTAGCGTTGAGGCATAACTCAGGAATGATAGGTTAGCCCAAAAAAGTCCACCATACTTTGTAACTCTTCCTCATAAATCCCATTCAGAGGAAGAGTCTATTTCTCCACCTCCAGAACCCAAGCTTTGTTATGTCTCTTGTTTTAGCCATTCGGGACAATAGCAAATATGCTACAAGAAGAGGTTTGAAATGTACTTCTGTATTGATGCTTGCCTTCTCATGCTGCACTCAGAACCCTGATATTATTGTATAAACAATTCCCAGCTAGCCGCTGGAGAGGCATGTGGAGAAGAACCAGTGTGCTCTGGCCATGACTCCATCCTCCATTCTAGATCATTCAGCTCTAAGCAAGCTGCCTGCTAACTTCTAGTTGCATGAGTGAGCCCAGGCAAGACCAGAATTGCCCAGCTGATAGATTAGTGAGCTAATAGTATTAATTAATTAGTTATTAATTAAAATTTATTTTTTAAGTCATTAAATTGGGGGAAGGGAGTGTTGAACAGCATAAGCTAACTGATACACTTCAATATGTCAGGAGAGGATTTGCTTTCCACTTGAAATGCGTACAAGCTTGCTTTGTAATGCTCACCATAGAGTTCTTTCCCCCATAAGCCACTTGCAATGTGTTGAAGTCCTGGGTTAAAATTGTTCACTGAATGCTTAGACAATTGTTCAATTATCTTGGTTTATTAGTCAGGGTAAGCTAAATGCTAAAATAAATACAAAAATGCAAAGGTTCATCCCTAATAGAATTCATTTTTCATTTACTAACAATTGAGGGTGGTTCTCGATTGAGAGAGAGAGAGGTCTGCTCCATGCAATTATTCAGGGACCCAGGCTTATGGCAACTCTATCATTTCCAGCATGCTGCCAAGGTCATGCGAGGCATTGTCATTCCAGTTGGACAGAATAAGAAAAGAATGGAGGAGCAAATCTGAAAGGTTATGGCCAGTCCAAAGTGGCCTCTATTTACTCACATTTCATTGGCTAGAATTCAGTTATATGGACACATATAAATGTGAGAGAGGCTGGGAAATGAAGGTGAGGATGACTGCTGGTGGAAAGCAGAAGTCTGTGCCATGCTATGCGCATGTAGGATTGAGAAATCATGACCTTACACTTAAGATAGAACAAGGGATTCAGGGTTGATGGAGTTCACAAGGGAGAATAGATAGAAAACAAGGCAGATTTGAATAGAGAAATCACAGCATCTTACACTTTGTCTTTTCCCAGGTGGAGGTGGGGCTATGTAGGGGTGATGAGACTCTGCTCCACACATAGGGTGGCTCTAAAGGGAGGATGGGGAGCAGCCTCCAAACATCTGCCAATCAGTTTGCAAAAAAGGCCACTGAGGCCAAGGCTGATTGTCATCTGGGCTGGGATCCCATCTCTGAACACAAATAAGAAAGTCTTCTGATGGCTTATAATTAAGTATAAGCCAGAATTCATTCCTCTTTCCCCATTAACTCGAGTTCAAAATGGCTGGAAAAAGGAATCATATCCAAGATCTCACCCAGTGGAGCAGACATTTTTTAATATTAAGGACCACAACCACAGAAAAATAATCAGCTGATAGAAGTTATATATGAAAAAACTTCTTCATAATTTGGGGTGTTTCAAGAAAGATAATTATATAATGTTCTATTTATTTGATTTTTAGACTAAAAACAAAAAATACAAATGTTTATAATAAATATAATTAATAAAAACATGTACCAAAATTTGATTTTAATGCTAAATAAGATAGAGACAGAGCAAGTGTCAGAAAGACAGAAAATCAAAATACAGAGACAAAAGCAAGGACAAGGAGAAAGAGAAGGAAAGAAAAAATAAGAAGTACCACAAAGTGAAAGATTAATGCAGGAAGCACCAAGCATCCTGGAAAGAAAACAGAAGGATAAACACTGTGCAACTCAAAAAACAAGAAATCATGAATTCAAAAGAAACAACTAATTTTTTCTTTCTCTAGAATCCTCTTTGCTGGTTCATTCGTAAGTGCACCTTTTCCTTTCTATTCTTTGATAAGACAAGCTAGCATTTTTTTTTTCCTAACAAACATTTCTTGAATTCCCTCTACATGGTAAACATTGTGTTAGGCATTAGAGCTACAGAACAATTGAAGTCTGGTCCTTCTCCAAGGAATGTGCATTCCACTGGAAAAGGCATTCAAAGAAACAAATCAAGTTACATTATGATTAGTGCCAAATAGAGGTATGTACAATACATGGTATTGCAATCCCTCAGAGAAAATGGGAACATACACAATTCAACTAGAGTGTCACCATTCCCAGATGTTCTCATGATATTTCTTTCAGTCTGACCTGCCCAAATATCATGAGACTCAATACATCTCCCACCATGCTTGTTATCATTATTAGTGCTGTATAACAAATCACCCCCAAACTTAGTGACTTAAAACAACCACCACTGATTTGCTCACAATTCTATAACCTCAGTTAGGCTAAGCTGTGTAGCTTGTCTCTGCTCCATGAGTTCTCTGAGCTCATTTATGCACTTTAAGTCAGTTGGCAGATGAGCTGGGGCTGGTAAACCCAAGATGGCTCCATTCACAGGCCTGGCACCTCCGCTGTGATGGCTCATAGGCATTCGCCACCAAGGCTTCTTTATTCACACAGCCTCTCATCCTCAAAATGAGTAGCCTAAGTTATTTTACATGAAAGGGCAACGAGAGAGTAAAAGTGGGCACTGTCCCAGAACTTGTACAATGCTAATTCCACTGAATTGTTTTGGCCTAAGCAAGTTACCAGGTTAGCCCAGGTTCAATTCAGGGAGGTGTGATTTATTGGATATCATTTTGTAACAATTTAAGACAACATTTTTGTGACCAAAGTTTTCATTACATCATAAGGAACAAAATATTCACTCATTTCACTTAGCATAATACCCTCTAAGTCCATCCACATTGTCACAAATGGCAGAATATCATCTTTTTTTATGGCTGAGTAATATTCCATTGTATATATGTACCACCTCTTCTTTATCCAATAATCTACTGATGAGCAGGTAGGTTATTTCCATATCTTAGCTATTGTAGATAATGCTGCAAAAACATAGGGGTACATATATCTTTTCGAATTAGTGTTTTGGATTTCTTCATAAAAATACCCAGAAGTGGAATTGTTGGGTTATAAGGTAGTTCTATTTTTAATTCTTTGAGGAGCCTTCATATTGTTTTACATAGTGGCTATAACAATTTGCAATCCCACTAACAGTGTACAAGGGTGCCCTTTTCTCCACATACTTTGCCAACACTTGTTGTTTGTTGATTTATTGATGATAGGCATTCTGACAGGTATGAGGTGATATCTAATTGTGGTTTCAATTAGCATTTCTATGACGGTTAATGACATTGAGCATCTTTTTAGAAGTCTATTGGTCATCTGTATGTCCTCTTTCTAGAGATGTCTCTTCAGGTCCTCTGCCTCTTTTTTCATTGGATTATTTGTTTCTTTTGTGTTGAGTTATATGAGTTCTTTATAAATTTTTGACATTAACCCATTATCTGATGTATCATTGGTGAATATCTTCTCCCATTCAGTAGGTTGTCTTTTCAATTCGTTGATGGTTTCCTTTTTGATACAAAAACTCTTTAGTTTGATATAGTCCCATTTATTTTCTCTCTTGTTTTCTTTGCTCAAAGAGATACATCAGAAAAAAATATTACTAAGAGCAATGTTAGAGGGTTTACCACCTATATTTTCTTCTAGGAGTTTTATAGTTTTGGGTCTCACACTTAAGTCTTTAATCTATTTTGACTTAATTCTTATATATGGTGTGAGAAGGTAGTCCATTTAGTTAGTTTTTTTTTTTTTGCATATATCTGTCCAGTTTTCCCAGTACCATTTATTGAATAGATTGTCTTTACTCTATTGTATATCCTTGCCTCTTTTGTCATAGATTAAATGACCATATAGGCATGAGTTTATTTCTGGGCTCTCTATTCTGTTCCACTTATCTATGTTTCTGTTTTTATGCCAGTTCTATGTTTTAATTACTACAGACTTGTCATATAGTTTGATATCAAGTAACATGATACGTCCAACTTTGTTCTTTCTCTAGATTGCTGTGGCTATTCGAGGTCTTTTGTTCCATATAAATGTTAGGATTATTTGTTCTAGTTCTGTGAAAAATGCCATTGGTATTTTGACAAGGATTGCACTGAATCTATAGATTGTTTTGGGTAATGTGAACATTTTAACAATGTTGATTCTTTCTATTCATGAGCGCGGTATACGCTTCCATCTATTTGTATCTTCTTCAGTTTCTTTCTTCAATGACATAATTTTCTGAATAGAGATCTTTTATCTCCTTAATCAAATTTATTCCTAGGTATTTTATTGTTTTTGTTGGAATTGTAAATGGGATTGTTTCTTTAATTTCTCTTTCTGATAGTTCTTTATTGATATATAAAAAATGCTATTGATTTTTGAATACTAATTTTGTATCCTGTTACTTTACTGAATATATTTATCAATTCTAAGAGGTTTTGGTAAAATTTTTAGGGCTCTCTCTACACGGTATCATTTCATCTGCAAACAATGACAATTTTACTCCTTCCTTTCCAATTTGGATGCATTTTTTTTTTTGGTCTGATTGCTGTGGCTATAATTTCCAATACTATGTTGAATAAAAGTGGTGAAAGTGGACAGCCTTGTCTTGTTCCTGATCTTAAGGAAAAAACTTATTAGCTTTTCCCCATTGAGTAAGATGTCAGCTGAAGGTTTGTCATATATGGCCTTTATTATGTTGAGATATGTTCCTTCTATCCTCACTTTGTTAAGAGTTTTTATCATAAATTGATGTTGAATTCTGTCAATTGGTGTTTCTTCTGCATCTATTGATATGATCATATAATTTTTATTTTTCAATTTGTTAATGTGGTGTATCATATTAGTTGATTTGTAGATATTGAACCACATTTGCATCCCACAAATAAATTCAACTTGATCATGATGTATGATCTTTTTAATGTATTGCTGAATT
>NW_011888996.1:371210-385558 GCF_000151845.1 Pteropus vampyrus | reverse complement strand
TTGAATATTTGGTAAAATTTACCAGTGAAGCCGTTCAGTCCAGGATTTTCGTTTGTTGGATTTTTTTGATTACTGATTCCATTTCTTTAGTAGTAATTGGTGTATCCAGATTTTCTGTTTCTTCTTGGCTCAGGCTTAGAAGATTGTATGTTTCTAGGAATGTATCCATTTCTTCCAGATTGTCCAATTTGTTGGCATAGAAGTACTCAGTACTTTTTTTATAATCCTTTGTATTTCTGTGGAGTCAGTTGCCATTTCTCTTTCATTTCTGATTTTATTCATTCAAGTTCTCTTTTTTTCTTGATGAGTCTGGTTAAAGGTTTATCAATTTTATTTATCTTTTCAAAGAACCAGCTTTTGGTTTCATTGATCTTTTATTTTGTTTTGTTTTAGACTCTTTTTTGTTTATTTCTGTTCCAACATTTATTATTTCCATTCTTCTGTTCACTTTGGGCTGTTTGCTATTCTTTTTCTAGTTCCTTTAGGTGTAAAATTAGATTGTTTATTTGAGATTTATCTTGTTTATTGAGGTAAGTTTGTATTACTATAAATTTTCCTCTTAGGACTGTTTTCTCTGTGTGCCATAGATCTTGAGTTGTTGTGTTTCCATTTTCATTTGTCTCACGGTATCTTTTGATTTCTTCCTTGATCTCATTGTTAACTCTTTGTTTAGTAGCATGTTATTTACCCTCCATGTGTTAATTTTTCAGTTTTATCTTGTAATCTATTTCTAGTTTTATATATTGTGAATGGAGAAGACACTTGCTATCATTTCAATCTTCTTAAATTTATTGAGACTTGTTTTATGGCCTAACAAACATGTAGTCTATCTTGGAAAATGTTTCATGTGCACTTGAGAAGAATGTATATTCTGCTGCTTTGGGGTGAAATGCTCTACAAATAGCAATTAAATTAGCCTGTCCTAGTGTGTCTTTTAAGGCCACTGTTTACTTGTTAATTTTCTGTCTGGAAAATCTATCCATCGGTGTCAATGAGCTGTTAAAGTCTCCTATTATGACTGCATTACTGTTGATCTCTACCTTTATGTAGGTCAATATTTGCTTTATATATTTTGGTGCTCCTATGTTGGGTGCATAAATGTTTACTAAGGTTATGTCCTCTTGTTGGATTGATCTCTTTACCTATGTAATGTCCTTGTCTCCTATTTTAAGCCTTAGTTTTAAAGTCTATTTGTCTGATATAAGTATTGACACTCCAGCATGAAGTAACTTTTTCTATCTCTTTACTTTCAGTCTGTGTATGTCATTGTATCTGAAGCAGGTCTCTTGTAAACGGCATATGTGAAAGTCTTTTCTTATCCATTCAGCTACCATATGTCTTTTGATTAGGACATTTCATCTATTTACATTTAAAATGATCATTTATAGGTACATATTTTTTGCTATTTTATTATTCATATTTATGTTTTTTTCATCTTCTTCCTCTTAAAGAAATCCCTTTAACATTTTTGGAAGTCCTTTAGCTTTTTCTTGTCTAGGAAGCTTTTCTGTCCTTCAATTCTAAATGATAGTTTTTTCTGGGTAATCTTGGTTGTAGGTCCTTGCTTATCATCACTTTGAATAGTTTATGCCAATCCCTTCTGGTCTGCAAAGTTACTATTGAGAAATCTGCTGACAGTGTTATGAGAACTCTCTAATAAGTAACCAGCTGGCTTTTTCTTGCTGCTTTAAACTCCTCCCTTTGTCTTTAAACTTTAGCATTTTAATTATGATGTATGTTGGTGTGGGCTTCTTTGAGTTCATCTTGTTTGGGACTCTCTGTGCTTTCTGGGTTTGTATGTCTCTTTCCTTCACCAGGTTAGAGAAATTTTCTGTCATTACTTCTTTACATAGGTCCTTGATTTTTGCTTTCCTTCTTCTCCTTCTGATAACCCTATGATGCAAATGTTGGTACATGTGATGTTGTCCCAGTGGTCCCATAACTTATTCTCATTCTTTGGATTTTTTTTTCTTGTTGCTACTCTGATTGGGTGTTTTCTCCTACCTTGTCTTCTAAATCACTTATTCAATCCTCTGCTTCACTTAATCTACTGTTGATTCCTTCTAATGTATTCTTTATTTCAGTTATTGCATTCTTCATTTCTGACTGGTTCTTTTTATGTTTTCTATCTCCATTTTTATGTTTTCTATCTCTTTGTTGAAGTGCTCACTGAGACCATTGAGCAACCTTATAATCAGTGTTTTGCACTCTACATCTGATAGATTGCTTATCTTTATTTGTTTAGTTCTTTTTCTGGAGCTTTGTTCTGTTCTTTCACTTGGGACATGTTTCTTTGTTTCCTCATTTTGGCTGCTACTCTGTGTTTCTTTTTATGTATTATGTAGATCTGCTACATCTCCCAGTCTGGGTGGTCTTATGTAGTAAGTGTTCTATGAGGCCCAGTGGTGCAGTCTCCCTGATCACCTGACCCAGTGCTCCAGGAGTGCTCCTTGTGTGAGCTGTGTATGCCCTCCTGTTGTAGTCAAGTCTTGATTGCTGTTGGAACGTCAGTGGGTGAGATAAACTCTCTGGCTGACAGGCTGTGAGGATTGACCACAACTATAGTGTATGAGCAACTGGAAGAAGCTGACCCCATCAAGCAGTATTTGCCTCCTGAGACCACCCTTTGGGTGGGCCTCTTTTGAGGCTAATTGAGGATGCTCTGTTGTGGTTTAAAGCAGGCCACCAGGTATGTTAGTTATGGAGCCTCTTGCGAGGGGACCAAACTGGGACTACCTGGTAGGAGCTACAAAGTGATCCACTATTGATAGCTGCCTATGCTGGACCTAGAGGCACATGAGAGATGTCACACTGCAAACCAAGGCTGGCTGCCACTAGTACCAGGCCTGGGGAAGCTCTGCAAAAGGTCTAGGGAATCCCAAGGCCTGCTACCACCTGCCGGCTGTCCATAAAGCTCAGCTTTTGAAAGAGCTTTGGGCAGTACCTAAGTTGGGTGAGGAGAGGTCTCAGGGAGTCACCAGGGTGGGGCAAGTGGTGTTCACCAAGTTAATGTAGGTTCAGATTTGGCACCAGTGCTGAGCAAAAGGCATTGGATACACAGCAAAAGTCACAGAGCACAGGGAGGCCAGCCGCTCCCATGTGGAGAGTATGAAACTTGGGAGAATTTTTTTAAGAAAGACTAGAGGGTGGGCCAAGGCTGCTGACTGCTGCCTAAAGAGCCTCTTGGCAATACACAAGTTATGTGGGGCATGGTCCCAGGGAGTCACCAGGGTGGAATGAGTGGATTTCACCAGGCCAATGCAAATTAAGATTTGGCCATGTGGGGGCAGGGCTAAATACAGGGACAATAGTAGCTGTCTCTGGAGTCCTCGCCCTAAGGCCATTCAACTCAATTTCTTCTTATATATCTTTGGCATCTCCCAAGCCACTGTCCCTCCACTAGAGCCCAGGATGAGCTGTGTGTGCCCTCCTGTTGTAGTCAAGTCTTGATTGCCTACAAGTGTGTGAGCCTTTGCACAGGCCTTTTAACAGGATGCCTGGCTTTCTAGCAGCCTTCTTTCTTACCTGGGTGGATGCAATCTTCGCTGATTTTTACAGGCAGATGTTTCTCAGCACTGGTCCTCTAGCTGGTGAGCCAGATATAGGGCTGGGACCCCTCACTCCTTAGGTGAAACCTCTGTAGTTGAGATATTCCTCCTAATTCTCAACTACCACATGTGGGTGTGTTGCCAGCCCCTTTTGGTCTCCACCCCTTCTACCAGTCTCACATGGCTTCTTCTCTATATCCTTAGTTATAGGACTTCTGTTCAGCTAGTCTTCAGATGGTTCTCCAGGTTGATTTTTGTATAATTTAGTTCTAATTTTGATGTGGTCATGGGAGGAGGCTCACATGGCTTTTACTTACTCCATCATCTTGACTGGAACTCTTGTCAGGATCTTCTAAATAATAGGAGATGATTATTAGAAAAGCAGATTCCTATCCCAACACCATTTGGGTTCACTGTGTTTATAGTGAAGCCCAGGTATTCGAATACACACACACATCAGATAATTTTGGTACAAAACGGTTTGCAGGCTGCCTTTTGAAAATATAGCAGGGGTTTCTAGGCCATTAGGAGGTAATTCTCCAGTTTATCCCATCCCATAAAGTTGTTGATCTTAGGATTTAACAAAACAAATGTCTTAACTTATTTTTTTACATTAAATAGAGAACATGGGTTGCACACCTAGAAAGATTTACAAAGCCAATTTGTGTGAATTTCCAGTTCTTCCTCAACCCTAATTCTCAGCCACTCACAATAGTATCTATTTGCCTCTTTGATGCAGATGTTAAAACTAAAGACATAGTTCAGCAGACTGATATCATTTCTCAGGCAAAGACTTCATCAGTCATAACATTCTCTTTAAAAAAAATGTCCTCCAGACATAAAATTCATCTGAAGAGTCTAGGTATCTCAGTAGTAAGTATATGTATGCCTAGCCACTTAATGGTTATACCCAGGCAGGTAACAATCTTAACTCTAACATTTGTCTCTGTGATGTCTGATGAGCCCAGTCACTCAAGGAAATGTCCCCAGAATCACAGAAATTTGGCATCCACTGGCCACTGAGGTAGACCACCATGTTCCACAAGGTGAGGACTGTTATAAATGCCCCTGTGGAAAAAAATGGGATTTGTGCCATCTACTGGGGATTCATTCCAAAATGCAGAGGACCTCATTACATAAAATGTGGAAATAAGGAAATGAAAGAAAAAAAATAGATTAAAATCCTTTTTTATTCTAAATTAAAAGAAAGTGTTTCTTTTCTCCATTTACTTGCTGAATATCAATGACTCACTTGTCACAAAGCTGTGGTTGATGCTTTCTTTCTCCTAAGATTTTCAAGAGAAAAGTGAAAGAAGCAATAAAACCAACTTAGAAACCATATGAATGAAGTGCAATGTAACCCCAGGGCAGGGTGAAAAATCATACATACTTCCTTTCAATCCTTTGATTCTAGGATTTTTCTGGATGTTCCAAAAAACAAAAAGGACCAATGCTTGAAATCATATTCCTAGAAAAGAACAGCCTAACAGATTCTTATTATCTGACTATTCTGAAGACAATGAGAGTGAAAAGATCCTTTATTTATTTGTTAATAAGCATTTTTAGCACCATAGTGGGGAATAGGGTGGTTAATAAGAGTATAACTAATGGTTTACTGGTTTCTGAAGCATCCAGCTACAATTATTGCAGTCTTAAGTCTGTATTGTTTTCCTTTGTAAGTGTTCTGGTGATATACTGCTTAATAATACTCAAAAATGTACTGGCTTAAAACAAAAAGAATCATTTATTTTGGTCATGAATCTGCAATTAGGGTAGAACTTAGTAAAGATGGCTCATCTGAAGGATCTACTTTCAAAATGGTGCAGTTCCATGCCTGGCAAGTTGATGTCTGCTGTTGGTTGGGAGGTCAAATGGAGCTGTCATCTAGGGTCCTTGGTTTTTCTCCATGGGACCTCTTGGGACACTTGGGCTTCTTCACAACATAGTGGTTATATTTCAAGAGTAAGTATTCTAAGAGGTGTGGGAGAAAGCTTCAGGATTTCTTATGACCTAGCCTCAGAAGTCCAAGAACTTCACTTCTACTACAATTTATTGGTCAGGCAATCCACAAAGACCAGCCCAACTCAAGAGGGAGGCAATTAGCTATGGTAGCATGTGATATTGTGATTTATAATAAGAAATATACATTTGGTCTTTATCCTGTTTCTGGCTAAAAGTCCTTGGAATTTCCTAAGTGTTGAGAACAATAAATGTGCCTTTGTTATGTTACTGAGGTGACTTTCAGAATACGCTTAAGTCAACTAAGGATGGGAGCTCGTCACCAGGGGAAACAACTATGTGGTTAGAGAGTCTAACTTTCAGTTCCATCCTTCTTCCCTTGACCTCTGGGGAGGAAAAAGGGGCCAGAGATTGAGTTAATCACTTCTGGCCAACAATTAAAATAATAAAGCTTCAATAAAAGCCCAAAAGGGCTGGGTTTGGGGAGCTTCTGAGTTGGTAAACACATGGAGGTACTGAGAGAGTGTCATGCATTGAAGCTCCAAGCCCCTTTCCCTATACCTCATTCTACGTATCTTTCATCTGGCCACACCTGAGTTATTGCCTTTGTAATAAACCAGTAACATAGTGAGTGAACTGCAGTTGACCCTTCAACAACTTTTTGAGTTTGAGTTTGAACTGTATAAATCTACTTATACATGAATTTTTTAAATAAACATAAGGAATGTTTTTGGTGATTTGTGAAACTTTGAAAAAACTTGCAGATGAAACATGTAGCCTAGGAATATCAAAATAATAAAGGTATTTCATGAATGTGTAAAATATATGTAGATACTAGTCTTATCATTTACTATCATAAAATATACATAAGTCTATTACAAAAATTTAACATTTATCAAAACTTACACACACAAAAAAATGGTGCCACTCAGTTGAGAGAAATATAAACAGACATAAAGATGTGGTATTAAATAATAACTGAATAAAATGAATTTTAGTACAAACTGTACTACTGTAATAATTTCATAGCCACCTCCTGTTGTTATTACAGTGAGCTCAAGGGTATTTGCTTAAAATGCTGCGTGACACTAATCACCTCTTTGTAAGCAGTTTATTTCCTCAGTAAACTTCAGATCACAGTAAAAAAAGTGATCATTCACAGTTCTCATGTATTTTTCATTGTGTTTAGTGCAATACCATAAACCTTGACTAACACCATGGGACACATATGAAGCACCACTGGTGATTCTGGAAGTGCTCCCAAGAAGTAGAGGAAAGTCATGATGTTATAAGAAAAAGCCGAATTGCTCAATATTTACCATATATTGAGGTCTGCAGCTGTGGTTGCTCGGCATTTCAGGATAAATGAATCCAGTGTAAGGACCATTGCAAAAAAAAGAAAAGGTAATTTGTGAAGCTGTTGCTGCAGCTACATCAGCAGGTGCAAAAATCTTGCACTTTTTGTGAAGTACCTTTTTATCTCGTATTGAAAATGCAGCTTTTATGTAGGTGCAGAATTGCTAGAAGAAATGCATACCTATAGACTCTATGATTCAAGAAAAAGCAAAGCCATTATATGACAACTTAAAGCAAAAGAAAGGTGAAAGATCTAAAGCTGGAGAATCTAATTCTAGCAAAGGATGGTTTGGTAATTTTAGAAAGAAGTTTGGCTTTAAAAATGGCAATATAACAGAAGCAGTTTCTGCAGACCTAAGGGCAGTAGATGAGTTCTTAGATGCCATTAAGAAAATAATTGAGAAGAAAGGATATCTGCTTAAACAGATTTCTAATGCAGGTGAAAATGCCCTATTCTGGAAAAAACAAAAGCCACAAAACACATTTAGTAGTAAAGAAGAGAAACAAGCACCAGGATTTAAGACAGGAAGAGATACTGTTACTGGTTTGTGCATATGCAATCAAGTTCATGATCAGGACTGCCCTTGCCCTTATCTATAAAGCTGCTCACCCCCTAGTCTTAAAGGGAAAAGATAAATGCCAGGTGCCAGTCTTTCGGTTGTAGCATAAGAAGGTCTGATAAGAATCCTTTTTCTGGATTAGTTCCATCAATGCTTTGTCCCTGAGTCAGGAAGTACTTTGCCAGTAAGGGGCTGCCTTTTAAAGTTCTTTTGATATTTGCCCCTGGCCACCCAGAACCCCATGAGTTCAACACTAAAGGCATCAAAGTAGTCTATTTGCCCCCAAACACAAAATCTTCAATTCAACTTCTAGATCAGAGAGTCATAAGAACATTAAAGGCTCATTACACATGGTACTCTATGAGAAGGATTGTCAATGCTATGGAAAAGAACCCCAATATAGAGAATATCATTAAAGCCTGGAAGAATTATACCATTGAAGATGTCATCACTGTTATAGAAAAAGCCATCAAACCTGAAATGATAAATTTCTGCTGCAGAAAACTGTTCAGATGTTATACATGACTTCACAGGATTTATAACAAAGCCAATCACAGAAATCAAGAAAGAGATTGTGGATATGGCACCAAAAAAGAGTCAGGGGATAAAGGATTTCAAGATACAGATCTTAGAGAAATCCAAGAGTTAATAGACACCACACTAAAGGAATTAACAGAAGACGACTTGATGGAGATGAATGCTTCCAAACCAGTGCCAGAGGAAGACACAGAAGTAGTGCCAGAAAACAAATTGACATTAGACAATCTGGAATACGAGTTCTGATTATTCAAGATTGTTTTTGACTTCTTTTACAACACGGACCCTTCTATGAAACTAAAGCAATCAGTGGAAGGATTGGTACCCTATAGAAACATTTTTAGAGAAATGAAAAAGCAAAAGAGTCATCCAGAAATTATGATGTATTTCCATAAAGTTACACTGAGTGTGCCTGCTTCTTCATCCTCTCCTTGCATCTCCTCCATCCCTGAGATAGCAAGACCAACCCCTCCTCTTCAGCCTACTCAGTATGAAGATGACGGGATAGAGACCTTTATGATGAACAACTTCCACTTAATGAATAGTAAATAACTATCATGACATATAGTTAATAAACTTACCTGTTGTGTATGTGTGTGCATCACATAGAATCGTGTGCAAGACTCATATAAAAGTGGATAACATATGCTTACATAGCCACATGGTGAGTGATATTTAATATAAAATTAATAATGTGTTAGTTTTCTTACTGTTTTATAACTTTGTTTTCAAAGAATTACATTACCATACAATTTGCCTCTCTCTCTTGTAATTGGAGAAACTGCATATCAGCCTATCATCATAGGTAAGTGTTTTTATGTAACAATGTTTCTAATATTATATTATAAAAATGACTATAATACTGTATCCCATAAAATTTTATAACCATTCATTAGTGTACAGGATAAACTACCATGAAGCAATCATATCAGTTACAATACACTACCATAAAGTGATCATATTTTTGCTTCATTATCAATGCATAAATCATTATACCCATAAATAAATATGAATTTCTTTCTCATATTTTCTTTTCTCTTTTCATATCTATTGTTAGTAATATATATGACATCTACAGTGTTTTGTATCACATAATATTGATATAGGTATCGACAGACGATTCATCTTATAAACAGATGATGTAAACTTATGGTATCAATAAATACAGTACAGTACTGTAAATGTGTTTTCTCATCCTTATGATTTTCTTAACAACAGTTTCTTTTCTCTAGCTTACTATTTATGTTATTAGTAAGCAGACAACAGTAGGCTATTAGTAGGTAAGTTTTGGGGGAGTCAAAAGGTACACATGGATTTTCAACCCTGTGGGGGGGTCAGCACCCCTAACCCTCACATTGTTCAAGTGTCTATTGTAGTTTCCTCTTGTCTGTGAGACACTCTAGCAAATTAATTGAACCCAAGAAGCGGGTAATTGGAACCTCCTATTTATAGCTGGTCAATCAGAAGCACAGGTAAAAACCTAGACTTGTGATTGGCATCTGAAGTGAAGGGCAATCTTGTGGGATTGAGACTTTAACTTGTGGGATTGATGCTATCTCCAGGTAAATAGTGTCAAAATTGAGTTGAACTGTAGGACACCCAGCTGGTGTTGAAGAATTCCTTGGTTGTGTGGGAAACACACATACACACACACACACACACACACAAAATTAAGTCCCACAAATTCTTGCCTACAGTTTTTCCCCCTTGGTTCTAATGACAGCTTCTTTTATATGTCTCTGAAGAAAGAATGAAATTCTGAAGAACCTCTCTAGGAGAAGTTAAGTATCCAGGAGGGCACTATGGAACTGGCTCAGTAGTCAGCTGGGGATGGTAGAAACTCTAACACTAAGTAAAAGAATCTCAATTTAGATTAAAATCCCACTCATATATTAGTGCACACTCCCTGATTAGTAGGTATAGTAAACACTATTGTCTGATTATCTCAAATCCATTTCCCTTTCCTCTCCTGACAGAGCCACCGTTTTTGTTCATCTTCTCTGTACAGTCACGTGCTTCAAAAGAAGTGGGTGCATCCCCAGCCCCCGGAGATGAATTAGGTATGGTTTAAGTAAATTATCATGGTCTCATTAACCTTGCTAGTGACTGGCTAGACATGTGACATACTCTTAGCCAGGGAGATATGAGAGAAAAATCTCTAAGAATGCTTCTGGGATGAATTCTTCACTGATAGAAGACACACCGGAAGAAAGTTTCTCTTCTGTTGTATATGAGTGGGATGCCCAAAACTGCCATAACCATCTTCCATAAGAAGAATAAGCCTGAAAATAGACCTGGTATCTTTCCATCGTCTTTCGGAATATCTCCTCACTATGTTGCATCTTATCTTAGATATAAAAGCTATAGGCATTTAGACTAATTGTTTTTGACCCCCAAGATAAGATAGGATTTCAGTATAAGAAGTTCCTATCAAATTATCCAAATTATAGACATCCATGAAATTTGAAAAGACCAATATATGGTAGATATTCATTATTCATAGATTCCATATTTATAATTCATCTACTTACAAAAATTTACTTGTAACCTCAATATCAATATGTACCCTAATTTCTTGGTCATTTGCAAGTATACACTTGCACAGAATAGACAAAAAATTTGAGCTGCCTGACACATACATTCCCAGCTGAGGCACTTTCTGTCTTGTTTAACAATATGTCCATAAAACCCATCAGTGTGCACGAGGAAGGCACTGAAGTTTTTTTTTCAATAAATGAGTGATAGTTTGGAGCCATCTTATGAACAGCTTTAATGCCAGATCAAGATGGAGGCATTTATTCTGAAGGTAATGAGGAACTATGGTGGTGCTTTAAACAGAGAAATGGTGAGAGTAAAGTGCCATGTTAGGAAATTAATCTGACAGCACTGTGGAGAGTGATGTGTATTACACAGATGAGTAGTCAGTCGAGTCACATATGGACTAGAGCCTGGACTGACAGAGTGATGTTGAAAATGGAATCGAATGAGGGATCAGAATCATTAGATGCTGCGAAGTAAAAAACTGCAGGATATGGTAACTAGTTATTGACTAGTTGAAAAGTAGTCAGTTTCAGTCTGCTAGTTAGCAGAGGATGACTCTGTATTAGATGCCTATGAAGTAGTCATGTGCCAACAGAAGAGTGGAATATAGGGCCTCGATAGAAGGGAAGGAGGGTATGAAGAGTGCTCAAATTCCTCCTTGCACCCTGAGAAGATGCAGATAAATAAGATGAATACATTCTCAATAAATAAATATGCAGATAAATTTAGACACAGCAGATAAGTAAAACAATCACATTTCAACAAATGACACTCACTTCTCCCATCAAAAAGATTCATCTGTTGCTACTTAAAGCAGGTCATGAATGGCGGTAATAAAAGCCTCTCTGCTTTGGGTATGAGTTATTCTCATTGACAATCATTATTTACATCTGGAAAGAAAGCTTTATAAACTTGTTACCATATTTTAAATTCTCTACCCCCTCTTATGAAACAAAATTTCATAAAACAGTATTCTCTGATAATAGACAAAGACAGGTGATATCAAATAATCTGGCTACAGTTACAAATATGTAACATTTAAACTCACTAATATGAGTGCTTATGCCTTAAAAGCCATTATTTACTTTTAACATTAAAGAGCTTTCCATCATGCACGCATAATAAAGGAAGAGAAAGTCTGAACAGCCCCACAAATGAGATGCCTCTGCACTTCTTATGTTTTGAGCACCACCACCCCAGGTATACTTGGAAATTTTAAACTTTAACTTTCAGGAGTGGCTCAGCCCTGAGTGAGATAGATGTAAGTATATAAAATGTCAGACTGCATTTCTCAATCCTGGCCTTTTGTGCTGAACTTCTAGTCCATGGGAATAAAAGAGCACTCAACACCACACTCTGCAAAAGTATTTTGGGTGCATCATATAATTCCTCAGCCAACAAAAGCTTGTCTGGATCAAAATGCATTGGAAATTTCTTTAAAATGTAACACTCTGTGTAAGTCTACAAGTAAACTTCCGCCCCCACCCCCCACCCCCCACTTCTCAGTGAGTCTGCAAATGGGTTGAAAAGGCAAATTAGAACTGTAGACTAAAATGTGCCCCAATTAACCAACTGTATAGCATTTACTTTTCCAAGCCTCCATGTGGTGACCAGCTTTCCATGTTTGTGTTAGCGTCTCTCTTATCTTAAAAAATCATGATTTATCTGGATAAAATTTTAATAAGGTCAGTGGTTATATCAACAAAATAATAGTATCTGGTCTTGAAATAGATGGGGAAAAACTCTAAGCAAAGTGCAATTAATGACAAAGCAATAATCCACTCAAACCAAGAGGAAATGGATTGAATGGAAACAAATGACTTGAATTTTTTAAAAATAAACCATTTTTAAATTATACAAATGCAATTTCCCACTTTTGTTTACTTTGGTCATATTATTTTTCTATTTACATATAAGCCAACCAGAGCCTGATGGCTGATTTCATCAAAGAAAGGAACAGCAGAGTAGGGCCAAGTTTCTTGGTACCTGCCACAACAGAAATCGCTCCCATCAATGCTCTTTGGGTTCAGCCTGTGCAACTACCAAAGATTACTATTTTACATGACTTCTTACTTTGATACAGCACTAATTTTATCTTTGCAACAAGCTTGTGAAATCAGGACACTTTGCGAATTAAAAAACAGACTTAGGAGGATTGAGTAGTCAGCTATCAGAAGGATGAGATGTCATGTAAACACTGGTCTTTGACTCTCGGTCCATTTCCCACACACACTGCTATATGATAAGCACAGATGAAAATCTCTGGAATTCCTGATATATGCCCAGGGCTTAACCAAGATTTTTCAAACACCATGTGTTTGAAAAATAGCTATACCCATTCCAACCCAACGAGTAGAATCAAGCCTGAAATAAACAATTCTACCTATTAACCTCCAAAGAGGACTGACAAGGAAAATATCTAGATTTCCTTCCATCAATCCTATTAACCACTAATCACACGCACCAAGTATTTTAATACTTGTCATTTTTTTTTTAAAGAGATTTTTCTAGTTAGGATAGAGGAGGAGGTAAACGCTGTGCTTGCATCCTCTCATGACTACATCAAAATTACAACCTATAGAACAATCATCACTGAGAATTGCCTGAAGTCTAGCTGAACAAAAGTCCTATAATCAAATACATACAGAAGAAGCTTCGACAAGACTCATAGGAGGGGCACAGACAAGTAACAGGCTGGTCTCACAACATGTGGTGGCTAAAAATCTGGAGGGATATCTCAGCTGCAGGGGTCCTCCCTGAGGAGCAAGGGTCCTAGCCCTACACTAGGCTCCCCAGCTCAGGATTCCACTGCCAGGAAGAGAAGTGCCCACAACTTCCAGCTGTGAAAACCAGTAGAGATTGTGTCTGAGTGAGACAAAAGGTGGCTTAATTCCAAACTGCTCCTTTTAAAGGGCCCACACATGGACTTATTCGCTGAAGGATTCCCTCATTCTGAGCTGCAGTGTTGGGGCAGCAGCTTGAAAGGTGCCAGGGACTTAAGGGGAAGAACTGAGTTGTTTGGCTTCAGGATAAGATCTGGAGGGGCAGCTTTTTTCCAGACAGAAGTGCTGGCAGAAGCCATTGTTTCTTTGTTGAGCCCACCCCACTCCCAGTGTGCAGACGTAGGTGGGCGCCATAGCTGAGTCTCCATCAACCTGGCTAACACCTTTCACCCTAACCTGATAATTCCCTGAGACTCCACACCACCCAATTTGTGGCCTACCTAAGCCACTTCCAGTGAATTTTCCACACAAATGTCCTGTCATGGCTCATCCTATGAACTTTCCTAAAATTTCTCAAAGGTTCACAAAACACAAACAAGCAGCATCTGGCCTGAGCGTGCCCCATACCTCTTGCTGAGCACCCCCAAGCTCAGCACTAGTGGCACCTGGCCTTGGTTTGGGGTTTGGCCTCTCCCATGCACCACCAAGCCCAGAGCAAGTGGTGCCCATCTACAAATCACTTTGTGGCTCACTCCACATGGCTCCAGGCAGAGCACAGGCTACGATAAACCTGGGTTGCAGCAGGGACCCTCCTACGAAGCCCCAGGGCCAGCATGCCTGGTGGCCCACTTTGGACCAACCCAGAGCACCATTTGGCTATCTCTACAGACCACACACCTAAAGGGTAGACTAGGCAGGCACCAGAGCCCTGATTGAGCAAATCTGGCTCTGTGGGATCAGCCCCTGCACAACAGCTCTTCCACTATAGTCATGGCCTGTCCTCACAATGAATCAGCACGAAGGTCAATTTCTCCCACTAATGTGTAAAGAGCAACCAAGGCTCAACTACAATAGGAGGGCACACACAGCCCACACAAGGGACACACCTGGAGCACTCAGATCAT
>NW_011888996.1:368875-370177 GCF_000151845.1 Pteropus vampyrus | reverse complement strand
TACAATCAAGATTACTCTACCCAGCAAAGCTATCATTTAGAATCAAAAGACAGATAAAGAGCTTCCTAGACAAGAAAAAGCTAAAAGACTTCTTCACCACCAAATCAGTATTACATGAAATGTTAAAAGGACTTTTTAAGAAGAAAAGAATCAAAAATCTGAGTAACAAAATGGTAATAACTACATATCTATCAACAGTTAGTTTAAATGTAAATGGATTAAATGCTCCAATCAAAAAACATAAGGTTGCTGAATGGATAAGAAAACAACACCTATGCCTACAACAGACTCATTTCAGATTGAAAGACACACACAGACTGAAAGTAAAGTAATAGAAAAAGACATTTCATGAAAGTGTAAATGAAAAAAAAAAAGCTAGGGTAACAATACTTATCCCAGACAAAATAGACTTTAAAATACAGGCTAAACATTATACTTAATGGTGAAAAACTAAAAACCTTCCCTCTAAGATCAGAAACAAGGCAAGGCTGTCCACTATCACCACTGTTATTCAATATAACATTGGAGGTCCTAGCAAGTAAATCAGACAAGAAAAAGATATAAAAGTCACCCATATAGAAAACGAAGAAGTCGGACTGTCACTATTTGTGTATGACATGATTCTCTATATAGAAAACCCTAAAGACTTCACAAGAACACTACTAGAAACAATAATCAAAATCAAGATTCAAAATCGAGGTTCAAAAATCCATAGCATTCCTATACTGTGATAATGAAGTGTCAGAAAAAGAAGTGGAAAAATATAATTTCTTTCACAATTGCAACAAAAAGAATAAAATAACTAGGAATAAATCTAACAAAACATGTGAAGGACCTTTATAATGAAAACTAAAAGACCCTATTAAAAGAAATCAAAGAAGATACAAAGAAATGGAAAGATATTCCGTGTTCTTGGGTTGGAAGAATCAACATAGTTAAAATGACCATATTACCTAAAGCATTATACAGATTTAATGCAATCCCCATCAAAATCCCATCGGCATTTTTTAAAGAAATAGAACAAAAAATCAGCAGATTTGTATGAAAGCACAAAAAAAGCCTGAATCGCCAAAGCTATCCTGAGAAAAAAGAACGAGGCTGGAGGCATCACTCTGCCCAACTTCAAATTATACTACAAAATGACAGTAATCAAAATGGTATGGTATTGGCAGCAAAACAGACACATGGACCAGTGGTACAGAATCGAGAGTCCAGAAGTAAACCCATATTTATATGGGCAAATAATTTTAAACAAAAAAGCTAAAAACATACAGTGAAGAAAGGAAAGCCTCTTCAATAAAA
>NW_011888996.1:356128-367530 GCF_000151845.1 Pteropus vampyrus | reverse complement strand
AGGGGCATACATATGTTCATTGCATCATTATTTTAATAGCTACCACATAAAAGCAACCTAAGTGTTCATCAATAGATAAATAGATAAAGAAGTGGTTCATATATACAATGAAGTATCACTCAGCCATAAAAAAATTGATATCTTATATGCAACAACATGATAGACCTAGAGGGTGTTATGATAAGTGAAATAAGTCAGTCAAACAAAGACAAATACCATATGCTTTCACATATATGTAGAATCTAAATAACAAAATCAACAAACAAAATGAATAAACTCATAAATACAGAGATTATTTTTATGGTTTCCAGATAGATGGGAGATTGTGGGCATGAGTGAAATTTGGAAAGGATTAAGAAGTACTGATTTGTAGTTATAAAATAGTCATAGGGGTGTATAGTACAGCATAGGGAATATAGTCAATAATATTGTAATAACTATGTATGGTATCAGGTGGGTATTGGATTATCAGAGTGAACACTTAGTAAGTTATATAAATGTCTAACTATTATGTTGTACACCTGAATCTAATATATTGTATATTGACTGTAATCAAAAATCTTTTCTAAATTATTTAAAAAATAAAATTAAAATTAAAAAAAAAATTTAAGAGTGTAATTTCCCCTCTTGACTTGCCTTTCATTGGTGACCACCTTCACAGCTATCTGTGGCCAAAACTAAGAAAAGCAGAGAGTCTGGTGTCATGCTGACACTCCTGAGCTGTCTCAATGACCTTGGTAACCATTCCCAGCACTCCATTGTTTTGCAGCACCAAACTGGACCCATAAAAATCTTATATCCATACTTGTTCTGCAATTCCATAAAGCCTCTTCCCTCAGTGATCAAAGAACTGAAACAAACACTACTCACTGTTTATTCATTTTACTCCATTTATTCAACAAATAATTGAATATGGAAAACCAACTGTGATTCAGGTACTGTGATAGGCGTTGGAGAATATGACAGGGTTTACTTAGAGTATGCAGTTTAGAAAAAAAAAATGTTTCAAGCATATTAAGGGGTATGGTAGGGAAGAATAGTGTCTTTGGAAAGGGTGTCTAACATGGATTTAGAGGTCAGAGAATGTTTCCTGAGGAAGGCTTGTTTTAGCAAAACTATTAAGGGTAAGTGGGAGTTAGAAGGAAGAATCTACTATGTGCCAGACATCTTCTATGACTTCTCTTTTAGCCTCTTAAGAACCTTTTAAGGTTGTTATCACCATCTGATAGATGAGAAAACTGAAACTCTGAGGGATCTCATGCTCCATAAGGGCCAGCTAGTCTTAGAATTCAAAGCCAGCTCTACAAACCCCAAAGTCCATGTTTCGTTACTCTTTCACTACTCTGCAAACAAAATACCTTCCCACAGGTCCTACAGGAGCCCATTAACATGCATCAGTGTTGGTCTAAGACCTCTCCGCTGTGCTTCAGTAGTCTTCTTAGAGATGTGCACAAAAGGTCCTTGTGCCAGCTGCTGTTTGAGTATTGAAGGCACCATAACGGTGGGGCTGGAGCAAAGCTGGGGTGTGATCTGGGGAGGCTCTGTATAGCATGTTCCCTTCCTGAACCACAGGGAAGCCTTGGGTTCTGTAATGAACTGTATACAGTGCTAGTGATTAATCCATCCATAAATATCTCCATGACTTTGTCTTCTGAAGCCAAGCATTCTTTTGTAACAAAATTAATGTTATTCAGAGTGGTCAGCTTGTAACAAAATTAATGTTATTCAGAGTGGTCAGCTGGCTTCTTCCCCAAACTGATACCCAGATACACTGGAATGTTTTCACAGATCCCAACCACTGTCAATAGAAGAGGATTTGAATCCACTAGAGATATTTAGAAGAAAGTACCACAGGCCCTGATTGGCAATGACAAGACAATGGGGATTACATAGATAAAACTGTAGTACAGATTCCTACATTAGCTTCTTTGATTTAGTAGGGAAACCCAACTGTGTATGCAAGCTTTGGTGCATTTGTTCAAAGAAAAGTCTCATCACCTGCCAGCTGCATCTTCACCAGAATATCTTACTTTGATGAACAAGAATCTTGCATGACTCCATAGTTCTCATTCTGAAAATCTGTTTTCATTAATAAGATATAAACAGTATAAACAGCCCTTATAAATCCTAGATACCAGCTTGCTCTCTCTTGCTGCTTTCTCTTAACTGTAGGTTGTCCCAAACATATCAGCTCATTTAGATTTCTGGTGAGTTATGTTCCAGGTAATTGGAGTGTCTTGGAGCATAGGTTAATTTTATGCTCCTTGAGACCTCCTAGGTGCTGAGTGCCATTTATGTCCAGCAGAGGGCTTCCTTTTCAAGGGCAGTTACTCAAAATCACAGACAAACATCATTTCTTTGCCAAGCCTTGCTCTAAACCAGGCATCAGCCATGGGAGGGAATCACCACTTACAAGGTTGTTTTCCCCATCAGAGTGATGACATTTTTCTCTGGCTTCCCATCTCCTCCCTCTCTTTTCTACTCTCACCTTTCAGAGTTCCCCATGACCTCATGCTGCTTCTGGCTGCCTACAACCCTATTATCAGGGTACTCATTGTGGGGAAAAGAGATCTCCCTAAAGGAATACCTTACCTATAGGATTTCTATGTCCCCAAGCCTGTCCCCCATCTCATCCCCTGTTCTGTTTCCCTCAAAGAGATCACCTCAGGTAGGCTGGAAGTGGTTTGAATCTAATATTTTTAAAATGACTAAAATAACAATAACTAATATGAGGAAAATAAATGTCACTGAAACATCAGTAAATTTAACCCCTCTAGAAGGTGTTTCCATTTTAAGAAAGACTTTATCATCCTAAAGGAATTGCTAATTGAGGAGTTATAGTTCAGCAGGGACAGTGTGTCATCACTCCTCCTCTATGCCAAAATTCCGGGAGCACCCTTGTCTGCAATATACTCTGACACTTCCAGGCCGCCGTCAGCCTTTGTCTGAACGTAGACAGTGACATCCACAGGACTCATTTCTCCCATGTTTAGACAAGAATTAGTTGTGAGTTGTCCTGCAACACAGAGAGGAGTGATGAGAATTCTGTTTCTCTGCATCATTCATTTATTGAATCTTTATTGAACATCTGGTATGCTAGGTACGTAGGCTTAAGAAACTTATGACTTTATATTCTAGGTAAAAAGATAGGCATATTACAAATAAAGACAGTACAGCATGAAAGATGCTCTCCTTACAAGAGTCACATATGGGGCCCTAAGGAATCAGGTTTGCAGACTAATATTCTCCCAATGATGGGGTCAAGGAAGGGATTTCAGGCTAAGGGGAGACTCTGCAGAGGCCTGGAGTTATGGGAGGACAAGGCCAGGAGTTATGTCCAAGTTAAGGGCAGCCAGCCCTTACCCACAACCACGCTCCTGATTTTCCCACAGTTGGAAAAAAGGTCCTAGGGACTCAGCCAGATGGTCTACCTGCAAAGGTCAGGGAAAAATTAAATTAATTGCTCAGACACCACCTAGAACTGATTAACTGAATGAGGAACCATAGTAAGGAGCAAAAAAAAATTGGCCTGGGTGTACATATTGGCTCAGCCATTAATAGCTATATGATTTGAGGCAATCAGGTAAATTCTCAGACTTTTGGTTTCTTTATCTATAAAATGATGATAAAATATATACTTCATTAATTTGTCTTAAATGTGTAATTATACAGGTAGTATATGTGAAGTACCTAGAACCCAGAGAAATCATCTCAGAGCACCCCCTAATTTCTGATTTCTTCTCCAGTCCCATGTCTTTATATGGAGAATCTAAGTTGAAATGAAACAACTCCTGGTATTCAGGTCTGCAGTCTCGAGAGAAGCAGTAGAAAAGATGTAGAGAAACAGGGTGTGTCTTACCTGACAGAATAGGCCATATGTGCCCCAAATATACACAAAGGCCACATGCATACTGATTAATTTGCAATGACCATGAACCTGGGCTTCAGCTTTCATTTTCACCCTTTTCCTGATCTTCTAACTTTTTTCCTTTAGCAATTCTTTGAGGCCTTATTAGCTAACATTCTGGTTCTCTAATAACACCTTGAGAATCAGCAAAGTAAGGAAAAAATCCATGGGTATATCACAGACAGCAATCAAGCAGTCAACAGAGAAAAGGGGGATTCCACCATGGGAGGAAGTGGATGGGCACACCCACTCTACAAACGTTGAGGATTGGTGCTGACTGGTGTGCCAGGGTCCCTCAGACATGAAGGACAGTGCTGTCCTGGTAAAGTCTCAGAACTGGAAAAGGACTTTCAAAATCATCAGATTCGTCCTCTCTCCCCAAACCAAGACTGTCTAGGAACTACAGAAAAGATGGAAATAAGTCTAGTTATTGAAGAGAACTTCATTTCTTATAAACCATCAAAGAGATTTTTTAAAATTCTCTTTACTATCTCCCCAAACTCAGGAAACACAGCTCTGAGTGAAAAGCAGAGAAAACAAAGCAGAAAGAGAATGTTTGGGGTGGGGGGATACTCAATTAAATCACTGTTAGCATTATCATCATTTCTGTGATCCCAAGGTGCTAGGTAAGATTTAATTGCCCATATGTAGTTAAGCTGGATAAGAGTGATATATCAGAGGACAGCGGGAGGTGGGAATATCTGCATGCATGAGGGGCTGAGTCTGGGGACTAGGGAGACCCTGAGGCCATTTAAACATTTAATGCCAGGTTAACTCCCATGTTAAATACCAGCTAGATTGCTCTCATGGGAGACCAGAAACAAAGCAGCAACCTCAACCCATTCATTCATTCATTGGGCACCTACTGTGTTCCAAGGGTGTGTCCAGGCCTCTATCAAGTTGAAATTCTAAGCAAAATGGGTGGACATATGAGGATTATTGCCCTTGATAAGACTAAACTTCATAATCTGAGACATTCCCTCTGACTTGATCTTAAACTCTTGTAAAGGCAAGAAGTCACGTCATAACCTGCTTCTTTTTTTCCCACTGCTGCCATTTTCAACACAGAGCCGGGCACCTTGGAGGTGCTTAACAAATTCTATTTGACCCATAATAAAGAAGACAAGTTCCCTGATCTCAGGATAGTATTTAATACACTAAAATGAAACCTCTTCAAGAAAGGCCTAGTTTATAGAGTAGATTTCAAAAGATTGCCTATGTACTTGGAATAAGTAATCCGGCATGATAAAGACCACGTTCAGAGTGTCCCTAAAATGCAGGCACATGTGGTACAGGACATGAACAGACTCCAAACTTGCAATTGCTTTGTTTTAGCCTTGGCAGCCCTGCAGCTTGGCTCCCACATTCAAAGGGATGATGTATTTTCCCATATTTATTATTTGCCCTGAACTACTGAGGAAAAAAGCAGGGCAGCAGGCCGATGTGTCTCAGTGTTTCTGCCAGGAATAACAGAGAGGCCCTGCACCAGTGCCTCATTAGCTTATGGAAAACAGTTCCCTAAGGAAACTCCAGGGTGTAAATAAATTTAAAACATTTCAGCCTTTTGAGGCCTGCAGATGCCAAATTTGTAAAACAGTGGTGGCTCAAGAACGCTATAACATTCAGTTGCACGCCTCATAAATTTAGCATAAGTTCTATATCTGTTAATAAGCAAAATAATATGATATCACAAACATACTTTTTTAAAGTAATATGTATTACTGTATTTTATTTATAAGAAGAAAAAAATTAGTTGGGGTAAATTCAGTCTAAAAGAACAGGATCATTCTAGAGAGATTCATTCATGTACCTCCTTAACTCAGGGCCCTGTTTAAAGATATATCCTCTGTAGATGCTATGCCATGCCCTACTATTAAGGGAAAACTTGCTATAGTTTCATATATTACTCATGCTTCAAACATGGTGCTAAAGAGTACAATACATGAGAGAAGTGGGTGAGGTTTAAACCTAAACCTCTGACTGACTATGTCTCTGTTAACTATTAATAAGACACACAAAAGAGTGATATCTTAAGAATGCCTAGACAATATTTTATCTGAATTCCCTCATTTGGTAAACGAGAAAACTGAGATCCAAAGAAGCAAATTTATCAGAATCACACTGCACATTAGTGGCAAAGGTGAGAAAACACAGGATTCTGTGTCCACTGCTCATAAGAGTAAGAGGATCAAAGCTATACAGCACTTACCACCCTACCTGGCACATGATGAGCACTCAACAAACGTTGGCTATGACTGTCACTGTTAGCATTATCATCATTTCTGCAATCCCAAGGTGCTAGGTAATATAGCTTATTTTTGTCTTTGCAAAAGTGTAGACTTCTCTGAGAAGCTCAAACTAGAGTCAGTTATCTGTTATCAGAATATTTTTATGTATTATATTAACTCAGTTTCATTCATTCGGTGATCCTCCCCAATATTCATGTACTCTTAGTTTCCCTTGATAATACATAACATATTGTTCCCCACTAAATCATGATTTACTCATTGAGCAACAACAGACTGTAAACTTTATAAGGGCAAGAACCACACCTATTTTTTCATCATAGCCCCAAATCATAGTACGTAGTAGGTACTCAAATATTTGACAGTCATGGTGCCAGATGGTGGGGACACATGGGCAAATAAGGCATGATCCCTCTCCTTAAGAGTTTCACAATCTGATGAGGCTAATTCTTCTTGAACCTATTTCAATTTTTAACCAATACCATCTCTATAAATTGTTGAATCCTTGTATTTACTTCTTCACAATATAATCCACATTCATAATAATCAAGGATAGTCCTCGAGCAAGATCTCATCCAAGATTTGTCTTAAATAATAGCCCTAAAAAGAGCACACCCCAGATATATTAGAGAAAGGTGATCCTTAAAAGACAGATGGATAATTGGACTATATAGTAAAAGAAAGCTATATGTTTAGACTAAATAACATAAAGGCTATATAATTTTTTAAAGAAACAAGAGGAAATTAACCTAATTTAATTCAAATAAGAGAAAATGAACCTCTCTGAAGAATTAAGCTCTGAGAAGCTATGTGATTTATAACAAAAGTGTATAGCGTATGAGTTAGCAGAGCAATGGTCTCAGAACAAGTCTGTGAATCACAATATCACAGTAACAGAACACCTAGCCATAGGCTAAGGCTAGCCCCAAGAAGGGAGTAGCTGGGCTGCCTGGAGGTATACAATCAAGGTCCTGATTGATGGGAAAACTACTCAGAGGGTTCTAGCAGAGCTTCTTAAACACCATGTGGATCAAATCCCCTGGAGGGCTTGTCAAAACACAAATAACTGGTCATCCCCAGGGTTTCTGGGATAGGACTCAAAGATTGAGTTTCTAATAAGTTTTCATGTGATGCTGAGACTGCTGGTCAAGGAATCCCTGATTTAGAGAAAGCAAATACATATACATCCCAAGACTTTGACAGCAAGGAATCAATATCAATGACCTGTAGGGCTATATACTATGTTTATCTTTTTTTTAATTCCTTGAGCCAGTAATTAATTATGTGTACTATACATCTGAGTGACTCTTGAGCCAAAGGAGACAGTGAAAGAATTAAGAAAACATTCCAGTTAATGGGACAAAATGTAGAAGACAGGCCGAGATGAAAACCCAAAGGAAAAGAAAAATTCCTAAGATAGAGAAGAATCAGAACCAGAAACAAGGAGGTGGTGAGTGGAAGATCTTGATAGACAGGGGAAAGTGGATGAGGAGAAATTACACCACTGGAGCAGTGCCGAGGTATTGAGGCTTCTCTGGGCTGTGAATCTTAGTCTTGTGAGTAACAGCCCTGTTTATTAAGCACTTATTGTTCTTGTCCTAAAAGCTGTATAAGTCTCTTTGAAACCTCATGACATCTTCTGCAATAATTATCATCTCTCTTTTACAAATATTGAAACAAAGCCTCAACAAGATTAAGTAATATCACCAAGCTAGCTAGTAAGTGGTAGATGTATGATCCAAACTCTTGTCTGTCTGACTCCCAAGCTTGACTCTTATCACCCAGCTAGTCTGCCAGCAATTCCTATCCTTCTCTAAAGATGAAACCTAAAGGAGAAGGTACTAAAATAAACCACAAACAGTAGCATTTGGTTAGAAAGGAGTAGGGCACAAAGAGTAAGAGAGCACATAATGGAGTGGCTCAAGCTTCAACTTTGGGGCTGGAGACCTGCTTTCAGATAAGTGCTTCCCCACTTTGGAGCAAATTATATAATGTGATCCCAATTTCCTTATTAATATGGTTATTAATAGCTACCTTCCAGGGTTATTAGAAGGAATATAGATATATTTCTACATTAGAACTAGTATTTTTTTATTACATGTCCTAGCAAATAGTAGATGTTCAAAAATGAAGGCAGAAGAGGTGAAGATGATGTTGGAGAAAGGACTGAGACCCTAGTAGTTAAGGAGCTAGAAAGAAAACGTTTAACTACTGTAAATAAGTTTCAAGTCTCCAGGTTCAAGTCAAACCCACACCCAATACAAAGAGAACCTGCCACTGTGAGTTACCAACATGGAATGTGGGAAATGGAGAAGTATCTGAAGATTGGAAATAAGCAACTTCTGAACCTATTTTCAAAAACAGAATAAAATACATACTCTAGAAATTCTAGATTTTCAAGCTTATGGTTTAACCACTATATAGGCAGTTCTTGGGCACCACCATGGAGCATTCCTTCATAATTAAGAGATAAAAATCAACAAGGCTGATCCCTGAGGGTTATCTAACAAAACAAAATCAACACATAATGCTGGACTTGAGACCAAAAATATACAAATTAACCTTGAAGAGACAGAGTGGCTCAAAGGCTCAAATAAATTTCACTGGAGCCTTATGGGAAATATTAACAGAACTAAAAAAAAAAAAAAAAAAACATAAAGGAGAGGTTGAGAGGAAATAAGATATGGGGGCGTGTAGAAAGTCAGATTGGCAACAGTGGGCAGTAACTCTTTACTTAGAAGAGTTTGCCCTAGACCAAATACCTGAACCAAAAATTCTTTGAAAACAGAAACTGTTTTTACCCACTTTTGCACCTCAAGGAATTAACATAGTACCTGGCACAAAGTCACAAATGCATATATGAAGGCCTCACTATCTGCATTTTGGAGTGCCAAGACTATGATGACAACCTTCATAAAGGATGGGCTGTTCCCTGTACTCTGCTTTACATGTCATTCAAAAATGTTCCCAGGTTTGAAGTCCCAAGGCCTTCTTAGCCTGACTTTCTAGCCCCATTCTATTTTCATTTCCAGGGTGGTCTTCCATTCTTTTTCAAAAATCAACTCAGGGCAAAATGATCTACTCCCCCAACCAAGTAGCTTTACATTATCTGGGTTCTATATTTTCCTACATTATTTGTCTCAACCATGAATGCTCTCTCTGCTTTTCTGCACCTTCTGAGATTTTATTTCCAGTAATCACCACTGACCATTTTGGGAGAACTTTCTCTCTCCCACTTTCAAACTCTTTGAGCTCTTGTTTCTCTACCACTCATTCAGGCTTCACCAAATACGACCTTCTGTTGACTTTGTGTTTTTTCAAATGACTGTGTCTTACCTCCTCTGATGAACTACAAATATCATGTCTTATTCATCACTGCATCCTGCTTTGGGCCTTGCACAGAGTTAGTACTCAATAAATGTTTGTTGCTGTTGTTAATGATGAAAAACAAATGCTTTGGTAATTCTGAGGCATCTGACATGCCCAACCCAACCACATTCTATGTCATCATTTCTTCCACTGTAGGTAAACAATGTGTCTTCCACTAACCGTTTCCACCATTCCCTTCCTGTGCCCTGACTAATTGGGACAAAAGAAAACACTTGTTATTTGTCTCACCCTAGATAGGAACATCCAGACTGTCAGAGGTTTCGTGGTTCTCACATCCCCAGCAGCCATCTCTCTAGACCTGCTTTTGGTTGTCAACCAGATATAGGACCTTCTAAAAAGCATTGAACTCCCGTGGGCCTCTGGCCCTAAATGTCTCTGCCCTGTCATTAATATAAACTAGATAATAGATTTAAAATGCTCTCAAAAGCCTAAAGTTCTACACAAAACTTAAGTGTGTTAAGAAATCGACTTAGACCTCAGAGTTCCAGTCAAGATGGCAGAGTAAGAAAACACCGTGCTTGCCCCCTCTCACATCCATATCAAAATTACAACTAAACTACAGAAAAAACTATAAGTGAGAATCACCAAAATCTGGCTGAATAACCTTGGCTATACAGAGAAAGCCACATCAAGGCTGATAGAAGGGGTGGAAATACAACATGGGCTGTTCCCACACCCCCATGTGGCAGTTGAGAATTGGAAGAAATATCTCAGCTGCAGAAGTTTCCCCAGAGGAGCAAAGGGTCCTAGCCCCAGAACTGGTTCCCCAACCCAGAGCACCACTCTCCAGAACTTCTAGCTGTGAAAACCAGCAGAGTTTGTGACTGAGTGAAATGGAGAGTGACTGAAGTCTCAGATATTCCTCTTAAAGGGCACACATTTGGACTTACTCGCTGATGGACTCACTTACTCTCTGAACTCCAGTTCTGGGGCAGCAGCTTGAAAGCTGCAAGAGACATAAAAAAAGAAACTGCATTGTTTGGCTTCAGGATGGGGGCTGGAGGGGCAGCTTTATCCCAGACAGAAGTATTGGCAGAGGGAAAACTTTGTTGGGCCCTCCCCTCTCCAGGCATGCAGACTCCAGTGGGCTCTATATCTCATTATCCATCAACCTGGCTAACACCTTTTGCCCACCTTTGTGATTCCCTGAGACCCTACCCCATGTAACTTCTGGGCCCTCTCAAGTCATTTCCACTGGCTATCCCATACAAATGGCCTTTCTTGGCTCATGCTAAGGACTATCCTAAAATTTCATAAAGGTTCACAAACCCCAAACAAGTAGCATCTGACCTAGGCATGCCCCATAACTCTCACTAAACATCCCCAAGCCCAGTATGAGTGGCAGCTAGCCTTAGTTCACAGCTTATCTCTCCCAGGCACCTCCAAGCCAAGCACAGGTGAAAGACTTCCGCAGATTGCTTAGTAGTTGATGCCAGCTGGCCCCAGGCAAGACATAGGCTGAGCTGAACTTAGCCTACAGCAGGGCCCGCCCAAGCGGTGGCCAAAGAACCACCAGCTGCCTCCACAAACAACACACTCAACGGTCAGCCTCACCAGTCACCAGAGCCCTGCTAAAGCAAATTCTTCTCAAACAAGCCAAAGAACCACCAGCTGCCTCCACAAACAACATACTCAATGGTCAGCCTCACCAGTCACCAGAGCCCTGCTAAAGCAAATTCTTCTCTGTAGGGTCAGCCCCTGCACGACAGCTCTTCCACTATAGTCATAGCCTGTCCTCACAATCAATCAGCCTAAAGATCAATTTCTCCCACTAATGTGTAAAGAGCAACCGAGGCTCAACTACAATAGGAGGGCACACACAGCCCACACAAGGGACACACCTGGAGCACTCAGATCAT
>NW_011888996.1:346018-354983 GCF_000151845.1 Pteropus vampyrus | reverse complement strand
CAAGAGACAAAGAAGGACCCAGTAATCCCACTTTTGAGTATTTATTCAAAGAAACCCAAAACACTATTTTGAAGGCATATGTGCATCCATGTTCATTGCAGCATTATTTACAAAAACCAAAATATGGAGGTAACCTGAGTTTTCATCAAGGGATGAATGGATAAAGAAGAGATGGTACATATATAAAACAAAATATTACTCAGCCATAAAAAAAAAAGAACAAAATCTTCCATCTGCAACAACATGAACCTAGGATATTTTGCTGAATGGAGTAAGTCAGACAGAGAAAGACAAATACCATATGACTTCACTTACATATAGAATCTAGAGAACAGGATAAACAAACAGAAACAAGCTTATAAATACAGAGAACATTCTGATGTTGCCAGACTGGAGTCGTGGGGGGATGTGTAAAGGGAGAGGGGATTAAGAGGAAAATAGTCATTACCAGAGGGTAGGGGGAAGGGAGGAGGGGGAGGTAGACAGGGAAAAAATTTTTTTTTAGAAAGAGGTAAAATAATCATGGGGATGTAGAATATAGCACTGAGAATATAATGAGTAGCATTGTAATAACTATGTATGGTGTCAGATAGGTACTGGATGTATTCATAAGTTACATAAATGTCTAATCACTGTGTTGTATAACTGAAACTAATATAATATTGTATGTCAACTATAACTTAAATAATAAAAATATAAAAATTAAAGAAAAGAAAATAAACCAATTTAGCCTTTTTAGGCCTGTAGGAGATCACTTAGTTTGGTACCTTGGCAACCTAATCACTTGAAAGAATTGCCCCCTTTCTTAGAATCCAGCTTTGTTTTTGTTTTAATCAAACATTAGACAGAAACTGGCTCAGAGGGGAATCCTTGGGCAGGAAAGTATTTTAAGAGTTCATTATGTTATGTCCATTTTCTTCTGTGCTCTAATTCTGAGTTTAGACATGCTGAAAGGCGTTTCTTTTTTTTTCAAATGCTTCAGAGAATAGCCCTGAGAAAACATCAGGGATTGCTTAAACATGCAAGACAGCTGAGAACAGAAAGTTAGGCAGGCTTGGGAAACCTCAGTCTCTCCAGATTTCTCCAATGCTCTGGGCCACGGGTAGCTATGTAGATTCCAAAACCAGCTGAGAGGAGTCAGAGAAACCCGCCCCTGCTCCGGTCCCTGGTAGCTGTTTCTTCTACTAAGAGGCTAGAGAAGAGAATGCCCAAAAGAAATGTTCTTTCTTCTCCACAGGATATGCTAATTAGGCTACTGATGAATAGACACTGACATGCTCAGCTAAGTCACCCTCCAACATCTATTGAGTGCTTACTGTGTGCCCAGTGGGGCCACATATATGGCCAAGCTTTAGATTTCCTATCTATGACTGGAATGGCCTGATGCTTGGCATACTACAGTTAGAAAATTCTTTGGCCAAAATCTTAGTGCCTGCTCCAATGCGATTGCCCTTGAAAGATGTTCTTCATTAATTTCATGCTGCTCATTGCATCGGGTCTTTCTTGAGAGCAGATATTATAGGTGAACAGATTGTCGTAAAATTACATAAAAAGTGGACAAGAAGGTTCAGAAAACATAAAACCTTTCCATGACCCATCAGTGCATAGAAACTGGGACGCCTGTCTTAGTCAGATGGGACTGTCGTAATAAAATATCACAGACTGGGTGACTCAAACAACAGAAATTTATTTTCTCACAGTTCTGGAGGCTTGAAATCTAAGATCAAGGTGCCAGCATGGTGAGCTTCTGGTCAGAGATCTCTCCTGGGATTGTGGGGAAACAGAGTGTGCAAGCTTTCTGATGACTCTTCTTTAAAGGGCACTAATCTCATCATCAGAGCCCTACCCCCTTGACCTCATCTAGACCAACCAAAGGCCCCACTTCCAAATAGCAACTCTTTGGGGGTTAGGGCTTCAACACATGAATTTTACAGAGATACATTCAATCCATAATAAAGTCCCAGAGAGTGTCCAGAACCATCCCCCACACCACTAGAAGAATCAGAAAGCTCCACCTCCATTACTTACTCAATGATAATGACCTCGGGTCTCCATGCAGCCTGCAATTCCACTGGCTTCCAAACCTTTAAATGGGTTAAGAGTGGCAGGCCCTGAATGTGGGTCCTGAACCCCTGCCTTCAGCCTAATAATTTTATTATTTATTTATCACCCCCATTTATTTTATTTTACAGTCTTAGAGATTGAGAGTTTATTAAATATTGCATGCAAACATAAGCAAAATATTCCATATAGTTCTGTTTTAACACAAGCACTTGGAAACGAATTTAAACAAAAAATAAAAGACTAAGTGCAAAAAAGCCTGACAGGCCACTCCCACATCCCATTTCTGCCCCAGGGCCCCTTGATCTGAATCTCTCCTGAGTGCGCTTTCACACAGACATGATATTCAAAACACTTCCAAACCAACCAATCAACCAGATAGCACTCGGCAAAGGGCTAGGCTAGGCCCTGGACAAATTATCAACCAGGACGGAAACCTTTTCACATTTAACAACCAAAACAAACACATTGGTATATGCCAAATGAGGCTCAGACCCGCTGGTGCACAATCTTACCACTGAAATCCAGGACTTGTGTGCAGGTTCAGAACCTCGAGGCTCCCTCTCGGCACTTAGCTCCCTCATCAGCAACCCATAGTTCTTTCTCCATTGTGTTTTCCTGGATGTTTTTGGCTTATTACACCACTATTTCATGCACTAACCACAGGGCTCAATCCCATGCTTTGCACATAGTGGTTCATCAAGTAAATAAAAACCAGGTCTGAGTCTTTAGAACCACCCAGATGCTCTGGACATCACTGCCTGGCAGGCATGTGTTATGGGCTGAACGTTTGTGTCCTCCCAAAATTCATATATTGAAGGCCTAAGCCTAGTGTGACTTATTTGGAGATGGGCCTCTAAGGAAGTAATTAAAGTTATATGAGGTCATAGGAGTGGCACCATGATAGGGTTAGTATCCTTATACAAAGAAGAGGAAAGCTGAGCACATAGTGAGAGGCCACCACCTACAAGTCTAAAGAAGAGGCCTTAGAATGAAACCTACTTTGCCAACACCTTGATCTTGGACTTCCAGCCTCCAGAACTATGAGAAATAAAATGCTGTTGTTTAAGCCACCCAGTCTATGGTACTTTGTTATGGCAGCTCAAGATGACAATATAACATGGCTTTCTCATTTCTTTCATTCTCCTACTATGAGGTCAGTAGTATCATCACCATGTAAAAGGTATGAAAATCAAGGCTTTGAGAGGTCACCTACTCTGTATGTGATCACAGAGGCAGTAAATCCAGCATTAGGCTCAAGTCTCCATTCAACAGACCGCAAAGCCCATGTCCTTAAACATGAAGTATGACTGCCACCTAGAAGCACCTCACAATGGAAATAATAATAACCATGACCACAACAATGGCTAAAATGTATGGAATGTTCACATGTGGTGGTATCATGTTAAGCATTTCTCATCTAAACTCACTTCATTCTTGCTACAACTCTTTGAGGCAAATGCAATTATTCTCCCCATTTTAATAGCACCTAATAAAGAAAGTAAGAATGTCATGACTCCCTTCACTTCTGATTTGTGCCTCCTTTCTCCCTGCATGGCAAGTCATGAGCCATTTTGTTGGGTTGTGAGTGACTTTCCAAATGGCTTTAAATTCTTTCTGTAACAGGGCAGGGTGTGCCTTGACTTTCCTTCTTCTAATCCACAAAACAGCAGATATGAGAGCCCCACTGGCTTCACAAGAGCAAAGTCTGGAAAAGAACCAGACAAGACTGGCTCTTTCTGCTGATTGTTTCTTATTTTCTGTCAATGCAGCCCATGATCTGATACTGAAAGAAGCAAATCATATCCAGGCACACGCCAAGGAGCAGGTCCAATCCCGCTGTGCTGGAAGAGCTGCAGCCCCCACCCTGCCCTCCTCACAGCTGCTGCAGCCTGAGCGGGTGGCCAGCATCACACTTCTAGGGTTCTGTTGAGTGGTGGAAGGGTCTTCACTGCAAAAGCAGATGTAGATGGGATATCTTCCTGGCCTCCTCCAGGATGTTAACAGAAGATGCTGGATTCTTTTCCACCAAGGGTCAGAAATGCAAGCCCTGCCTTCTAGCCCAGCCTCTCCCCCAAAGTTCCTAGAACTGACCACATCTTTCCTGGACTCCTGGGTTTCCTGGGAGTGGCTTCACCCCTTTGAAGGCTTCAGGGTAGAGTCTGACATCACAGCATGCCCAAAGTGTTAAGTAATAAGTCGGCCATGCTCCAAGAAAATGTCTTTTTTTGTCACCAGACTCCCAGAGCATGTGGATGAAGGGCTATGTACCCTCTGAGAGAGTGTTTGTGAAGCTAAAAGCAGCACATTCAGCCACCTCACTGGGATTTCCACTCAGAAACCGAACTGACTACAATGACTGCTCAAGAACAGCAGCTCCACGCCCAAGTGCTGTGACTGCCAGGAGGAAGTGGGGCATGGAGTTTCTCGAAAAGGGGACACTTCCTATCTCAGGACTTGTTAGCGTACCAACTTTACCCATGGTGGTTCTTTTCATGTGTGCAAAACTGATGGTATTGCCATTGTCACCTTCTGATCTGTTTTCTCTGAGGGCCTGTGTGATTCCTCCACAGTCCCCGAACCGTCTTCTGATACAATAAGCTTAGCCTTGTCCATATCCAGCACAGTCAAGACTCACCTCATTTGACAGGAGGGGTCCAGAGAGGCCCAGGGGACCCAAATCTCTCCTCCTCCAGTTTACTAGTTCCCTGAGGAAAATGCCCACTGTTCAGTCATTCCTTTAGGCAGGGAAGCCAACCAGAACAAACTTAGGAGCCAGAATTCATCACCATTATCAAAAAGTGCCTCAATTATGTTTTTCTAATTGGTATACCTGAGCAAGGGTCTGAAATTCACACACTACCTTTCCAATGTTCTTCTTTTGTTTTTCTACATCTGAACTGAGCCTGCTCAAAAGCTCCCATTACCAGGCATAGTAGAAAAATAATAAATTTGCTGGTTAAATTTACCCAGTCTATTCCCATTTAAAGCAGTTTCATTTGGGGTAGATATTCTCTCAAAGTTCAAAGTATTTTCAGGGCTGTTTCTTATTTCCATTGTTACTCCTCTCTCCCAACATGGCATGTGGGTATAAGGTGATGTTGTTCATCCTTAAGGCACTGAGAACCAGCCCCAGCACACATGACCCCATTGTGTGCACCTGCATGGCTCCTCTGAAGAACAGTGTTTAGCTCAAAGACATATTGGTAGTTTTTCCTTTGTGTCAGCCAGGTGGGGGCCCAAAGGAGACACAGAGCATGAGCAGTGCCTTCATGTGTTCTCCATCATGCTCAGAGCAAGATGAGACTGACTGAGCCAGAGGGAGACTGACTGGCAAAGGTGACACCTCCATCTTCAAATCCCCCTAAACACAGTTCTTCTCCAAAGCTTCTAAAAACCATGTACCAGAAACATCCACAAATAATACTGAACAATGTAATCCAAGGTAGATTAGTGGCTTTTTACCAAGAGATGTGCTTATGAAGCTCAAGAAAACACTCAGAAGACAAGAGTGGATGTGTGTTTTCATGTTGCTGCATAGAAGCTGGGAACAGGCCAATAGAGAGGTTACTGACAGAAATATTTACACTTACCCAGCAGAAGCAGATAGGCTATAAGAGTTATGTGTCTCACTGAAGTCTGAGGTTAACTGATACATTAGCTGTGTCTCCTTCCAGTTAGGTGATATATATTCTATCAGGAAAAGAAAGCGAGGAATTGTCTAAAGTTTAATCACTTTGTAAGGACCAGAATATGCATGGATGTCTCTTAAAACTTCACAGGCAACCCTGTAAGGGAAGTAGACATTAGAAAATGAGAAACCAAAAATCCATTCTTATGAAAAATGCAGTGGAAATCTTGAATAGCTGTTTTTGTATAAGCCTCTCCTCTAAGGACTTACAGTGCCTGCAAATATCTGTACACACATAGTACACAGCAGTGACTACCCAACTGTCATTCCCAAGCACCTTCCTCTCCTGCCCATTCCCACTATAGAAGCTGAGAAAACCTGGACAGTTGCTTTCTAAGCCTCCTTTGCAGCTAGAGGAGTCATGTGACCTACTTCATGCCAGTGGGAAGCATAAGAACACTGCTGGAAGGCATTTGTAAAAGAATTTTCCTCTCTAACAAGCAGACAGGGGCTCATTTTGCCCTCAGGTTGAGTGCTTGTTGACCAGAACTATACAGTCATCTTGTAACCAACCATGGCGGGCAGACCAAGAGAATTCCAGATATGCTAAGCCAGCATCAGAGTGCACTAGAAGTGTTCAATCAGCTCTGGAACCACCTTCCTCCAAACTTCTTATTAAATAAACAATAAATTATCTTTCGGTTTGGTCACCATTTGTTGGTTTTCCTGTTACGTGCAGCCAAAGCATCCTATAGAATACAATGAGCATCTTCTGCTCGTGCCTGGGGGCAGGATTTGGTACTGCAGCCCCTAAAAGCAAATCTCATGCTGCCAAGCATTAACAATCAGTGAAATTTTTTGCTGAAAATCTTAGAGGAATATGAAGAAAGTGATGTCACACATCACCCAGTGAAATTTCATAACAATCCAGAATAAATCAATTTGTTTCCCTCCAAAGTCCCAGTTTAGACCCAGTTGCCTTATTTCCTCTTGACATTTTTTCCCATGCAGATTTCCCAACCCTGCTATCTTCAGTCTTCACTACTTCCTGTAAATTCCCCATTCCCAGCTCCTTTATTTATCTCCAATAATGTAGCTCTCTCCTGGATTCTTCAATCATGAATTCTTAGACCCATGACTCAACTTGATAAACAAAAGGCATTACTTAGTCGAAACTATTTTCTTTAGAAGACAAAAGGTTGGTTGGCTAACTGGGAAGGAGGGAGGGGAAAAAGGGAAGAGAAGGGAAGGAAAGAGAAATAAAGGTAAGGTTTCCACCATTATTCCCCTTTTCCAAAAAGAAAAAAAAAAATAGCACTTTCTTCTATTTCCTCCTCTATTGTCTGCCTTTTGGAGTTCCTTCCATTAGCTGGAAAAAAATTTTGAAGGAGCAACGTACACTTCCTGTCTCCATTTTCTTACTTCTCATTCGCATCCCCACCTATCTATGGCTTCTGCCTCCTGGCACTGCACTACAACTTCTTAGGGAGAGTCCACAACCCTCTGGTGTTGTGATGACCCATTCAAATGAAATTAAAGTGCAGTCGTGACAGTATGGTGCTATTTCATTTTAATGTGGGTTCCTAATATAAGCTAGGAAAATAATTTAAGGTATCTTTGGACCACAGCTCAGATTAAAGAACCAAAATTATTACCTTTTAAGCCCCCATCACTACCAAGGCACACCCCAGAGTCACTGCATTCTTACATGAAACTCTGCCTAATTGTGACAATATTGACTCAAGCCCCAGATACCAGGGGCCATATCCATTCAGAACTTTCTCAGGTGGCAACCAATGCCAACAATAATGGAAAGTGCAGTCTACAACACAATAGGTGGCAAGCCATGATGGTGCTGAGCATTGCTGCTTTTCGCCCCATGGGTAAGGAAAGTATGCTCTGCTAGATGGTTCCCAGCACTTTTTCATCTGACTATAGTTATAGGTGCCAATGCTATGATCTTTCTTGCAGCACAGAAAAATAAATCTTGGATTTCAAGAAGATTTTGCCTTTTTTTTTTTTTTTACATTCTTTCTAAAAGCATGAAACTTTTTTTTTTTAAGTTCAAGAGATTGCCTACCCAATGGAGTTAAAAGATGAAAACCAAGAGTCTGGTTCCATACCTCAGACAACAGCATTGGCTGCCTGTGTCTGGAGGAATGCATAAGACTGGTGGGCTTCCTTCCCAGGGCTAACAAAGGGTGCTTCAGGATGGGAGCCTGGCATTTGGAACATTCTTTTGTCTCACAATTGCAAATGCATGAAACTGAATCAGATGGAAAGGAGGAGGGAAGAAGGAGAAGCTATTTGAGCTGCTAGGGCTCTTGTCTTGCTGCAGTACCATGGCTGAACTTAGAGCTAAATGCCTTTTCCATCCCCTGAGGTCTCAGCTTGATTGAGTGACATATTGCTGGCCTCATCTTAGCCTAGCCGTCACTTTTGACTCGATTTTTGTCAGGTATCATGAGGCCAAGGAAAAGGCTAGAGTGTAAACCAGGAATCTGTTTATTCAAGTGTTGTTTGTTCATTTCTTTTTACACTACACTGTGCTCTTTCCCAGCCCCACTTTTACAAAGAGTGGCTTTGCCGGAAAACCTGGTAGCACAAGATGCTTCAGAGGAGAGTCGTTTAAAAAGAGCCCAGAGAAGGCCAATTACCTGCCTGCTTGTCTGAGTAGGTTTCACTCCGCCAGTATTTGCTAACTGCAAGCTGCCTTGGAGGGCACATAATTACACCATTGTTTTGATTTGATACACATGTACATGTGACGGGAATTCTGCAGAAAACAAATCTTGAGTCTAATCATTGTGCGCATTACAGAGCTCCACTATACACAGGGGTCAGAGGAGGGAACCTGCTTTCTTGGTAATTAAAAAGAAAAAAAAAAGTGCTAGGGATACATAGTACTTTACCTAGAGCTGGAATGAAGCCTCACATGCCTTGCTTTTATCCCTGGCTGTTCCTCTCATTCCTCCACTGGCACAACCAGGCCTTTCAAAACTTGCCCAGGCCCCTTCACATGTGCCAACACTGTCTCCTAGGAAGGTAGTAGGAATTATTAAGTGGAAATGGTTCCTGTCTTTCTACATCTGTGTTAGTCCCATTGCCAACTCTACCTTACAAGAATCACATTTCAATAAAATTATCAAGTCATGTCGGTCTCCCCTTCTAGATCACAAGCTACCTGAGGGCAGAGATTATTTTATTCATCTTTCTATGCCTACTCTCTTCCCTGGCACACAAGAGTCACTCTATAAATGTTAGCTAAACTAA
>NW_011888996.1:344044-345968 GCF_000151845.1 Pteropus vampyrus | reverse complement strand
CTCACATGCCTTGCTTTTATCCCTGGCTGTTCCTCTCATTCCTCCACTGGCACAACCAGGCCTTTCAAAACTTGCCCAGGCCCCTTCACATGTGCCAACACTGTCTCCTAGGAAGGTAGTAGGAATTATTAAGTGGAAATGGTTCCTGTCTTTCTACATCTGTGTTAGTCCCGTTGCCAACTCTACCTTACAAGAATCACATTTCAATAAAATTATCAAGTCATGTCGGTCTCCCCTTCTAGATCACAAGCTACCTGAGGGCAGAGATTATTTTATTCATCTTTCTATGCCTACTCTCTTCCCTGGCACACAAGAGTCACTCTATAAATGTTAGCTAAACTAACTGGTCATTTTCTGAAATTAAATAGGTTGAATTCTCATTCTCTATATTTGCAAGCTACAAGTCCCAGCCATCAACTCGCATGTCTTTAGGAATCTCAATCAAAGCAACCAGAATTTCTCCAAACAGGCCAGCTCTGGTTTACTACAGTTATTTTAAACATTTTTTTCTTTCATTCCCAAAGTATCTCTGTTTGAAGTATAAGTTACATGGTCATCTCTGTTGGTCTGGCCCACTGAGAAGCAGACACCAAGATGGGATTACATGTGCAAGGACTGTATTAGGGGAAATAACTTTAAATGAAGAAATGGAGAGAAGCTGGATAAGGCTGGGAGAGCCAGGCAATTCTAGGGATGGAGGGTAGGTGAGAGCTTCCAAGACTGCTGAACAGCCTAAGGAAGGTTTGGCAAGGCAGTCAGGGAGCTCTGGAACAAGGTTGCTCATCATGTCTTCCAGAATCGAGCCCGCCTCAATCTCCTTGACATACCCAGCCACTGGCTGGGAGAAGCACATGGGAATAATGGCCTTGGCACAAATGTACAGATGGATTTCAGAGCTAAGGTCCTTGGTCAATAACCTTCCTGTGATGGGTGGTCTGCAAGGTAGGCATAGTCTGATGGCTACCCCATCACTCTACTTAGGAAAGGGGTATTAATCATCTTTAAGTTGCCAAGGCCATAATTCTTGTGTTCTTCCCAGCCAGATGAAGCTCCAAGTTTTGAAATGACAACCATTACGAACAACTCAGCTATCCTCCAGGAGGTCAGAAGGACCCTGCTAAGTCAAACTATCGTTCACTTTTTCCACCACAGCCAGGCCTAGAAATTTTCCAGAGAAGCAAAGAGCCACAATATGGCAGAAGTGCTGCCACATTTTGGCAAGTGATTCTCTTCTGCAGAGGACTAGGAGTGACTTGGCAGGGCCACTGCTGTACAACTCAGGGCAATGTCACACAGCAATCTATGTGGCTGGTGCTTCTTCCATTGTGCAAGACAACAGTCCACTTGAAGGAGCTTTGGCCAAATACCCATAACCTCCATTGGGCTCTTGAGAAAGTCTCCTCTAGTAAACACACACTCCAAGTAAAAATCAATGTCCTTGCTCTGCCAACCAGATGCTGCTGTCCCCATGCAGAGGGACCTGAAGGATTCACAAAGCATATGACAACCCAACCTCTCCACACTTGCCAAGCAAGCATCTCACCAAAAGCAAAGAACCCAAACAAAGATACTAATTTTCTGATATTTATTCAATTCCTGATTTCAATGCTTCCTAAGATGCAAACAATTTAGGCCAATAAGAAGAGTTAGCCAACTATACAGTTTTTGAGGGGCACAGTCAGTCTATAAGACTGCTCTTATTTTGAACACCAATTTCAGGTTCAAGGGATTATCAAAACCACCTTCAGTTGCAACTTCCTATCTTTATGCAGCTTTCTTCAATTCAAGGACCCACTGTATTCTCCAATCTAAATCTCTATTGAGATTAGGTGACCAACCATCCTACTTTTCCCAGCACCATTCTGGTTTTAGCAATTTAAGTTTCACTTCCCAGGAAATCTTCCAGTTCTGGGCAAACCAGACA
>NW_011888996.1:291713-343994 GCF_000151845.1 Pteropus vampyrus | reverse complement strand
GAGCTAAGGTCCTTGGTCAATAACCTTCCTGTGATGGGTGGTCTGCAAGGTAGGCATAGTCTGATGGCTACCCCATCACTCTACTTAGGAAAGGGGTATTAATCATCTTTAAGTTGCCAAGGCCATAATTCTTGTGTTCTTCCCAGCCAGATGAAGCTCCAAGTTTTGAAATGACAACTATTACGAACAACTCAGCTGTCCTCCAGGAGGTCAGAAGGACCCTGCTAAGTCAAACTATCGTTCACTTTTTCCACCACAGCCAGGCCTAGAAATTGTCCAGAGAAGCAAAGAGCCACAATATGGCAGAAGTGCTGCCACATTTTGGCAAGTGATTCTCTTCTGCAGAGGACTAGGAGTGACTTGGCAGGGCCACTGCTGTACAACTCAGGGCAATGTCACACAGCAATCTATGTGGCTGGTGCTTCTTCCATTGTGCAAGACAACAGTCCACTTGAAGGAGCTTTGGCCAAATACCCATAACCTCCATTGGGCTCTTGAGAAAGTCTCCTCTAGTAAACACACACTCCAAGTAAAAATCAATGTCCTTGCTCTGCCAACCAGATGCTGCTGTCCCCATGCAGAGGGACCTGAAGGATTCACAAAGCATATGACAACCCAACCTCTCCACACTTGCCAAACAAGCATCTCACCAAAAGCAAAGAACCCAAACAAAGATACTAATTTTCTGATATTTATTCAATTCCTGATTTCAATGCTTCCTAAGATGCAAACAATTTAGGCCAATAAGAAGAGTTAGCCAACTATACAGTTTTTGAGGGGCACAGTCAATCTATAAGACTGCTCTTATTTTGAACACCAATTTCAGGTTCAAGGGATTATCAAAACCACCTTCAGTTGCAACTTCCTATCTTTATGCAGCTTTCTTCAATTCAAGGACCCACTGTATTCTCCAATCTAAATCTCTATTGAGATTAGGTGACCAACCGTCCTACTTTTCCCAGCACCATTCTGGTTTTAGCAATTTAAGTTTCACTTCCCAGGAAATCTTCCAGTCCTGGGCAAACCAGACAGTTGGTCACCCTAATAAATATTCAGTATTTGGAGAATTTAAGTTATTGGAACCCCGGTCAGTATATACTTCAGTTTCCATTTGAAATCAGTGTGTATATATTTTATGGGTCAAAACTTTGGTGGGAAAGGGGGGCGCAGGGTGGGAATGAGTGGTTGGATTCAGGCACACTCCCCAAGCTCATAACATTACTGAACACCAGATCTGCAGGCTGGCTGGACTGAGAGACCTCCCTCAGGGCCACATGGAGCTCTTCAGCAGTTAGGCATCACAGCTTGCTGGTGAGATCATGCCTAGAAAGCCTTCTGAAAATGTGAACTGCTGAGAGTTGTCATTAATTATATATTAGAGGGCACACGACCAGGAGAGCTGGCATGCACAGCCAAAGAAAAACCTCAGTGATCAGCAGCTGGAATTAAGAGATTGCCTCATGCTGGGACTGACATCAACCATCTCCAAAAAAGGGGGTGTGGCCCAAAGTTCTGTGAGCCTTGGGAACTGCAGGATCACAGTATTGCAATCTGGTGTTTGGAAAACATGGGGACTGCTTGGAGAGAGCAAGGATACCAGATTCAAAGAAGGCATAAAAATAAAACTCATAGTCCCTCAATATCAAGTCCAAGAGAATCCAGTATTACCCTATGTTCCTAGGGCACAAAGAAAGTTATACCCTCAAAAAGCTCGAAAACTATCCATAGAAAAAGACACAAAAAGAGCACACTGTATAACTACCATAAAATGTGCAAGAGACGATAAACTCGCCAGGAGTTTGTGACATTCATTTGCTCTACAAGTGTGAACATTATTGAGCACATCAGGCACTAGAAACCCAGGAAGGGAAAAGTCAGCTTTCCCTGTCCTCATGAAGCTCATGTTCTAGCACATATGAAACTTCTGATAACAGAGTTTTATAATGATAGATATTTGGTAAACACTATGAAGTAGAACAAGAGCAATAATATCATGTGTACAATAATGTTTAATGTGTTAAGTCCCCTACAAAAAGTTAGTGTTGTCATAACTCAAGTGAACCCCAGGAAGGGTGATTAGAGGGGGAAAGAAGCCTTGACCAGACAGAGACCTCCTCTCAAGGGCCAGAGTGATTCTGGCAAGAACCAAATCAACTGAACAAGATGACCCTAAAGAGGGCAGCAGGGTGGCTCATGCAGCAACTGATAAGAGAAAGGCAACAGCCACCAGGAAATTATGCTAGATCTGAGTCTGAGAAGGTGACTGATTTCCGTAATTAAGTGACAGAGGTTATGGTATAATTGGCCTGTTGTGGAAACCATCCAGTAATTACACCTGCTACATCCTGTTCTCACTCTCCTCCTTCATCCAGGCATTCAGTAAGTAGTTACTGAGTCTCCCCACTACATGCCAAGCACTGTGCTTGATGCTGTGTTCATACAGCACTAAAAGAGACATAATGTCTGCCCCCAAAGGACTTTCTGTCTTGTGGAGTAACTAGACAATTAAATAAGACGTTATGATGGATGTGATAAAGCTATAATGGGGGTAAGTATAGAATGTCAAAGTGCTCATCTCCCCTGCAAACACCTCACACTATTCAACTCCAAACTTCCTCAATTAATCATGGTTTCCTCACTTTACCTATTATATATGCCATTTCTCTCCATAATGCTTTTTACTTTGCTTTTCTGATGTTTGGCATTTCCTCTTGCTCTGGCTTCATCTGGTTAAGTCATAATCATATTCCACAATCCACATATTCTGTCTTTTCCTTCTCTCTGCCATTGTGCATATGGCATTTCCCTAATAGAAAACTTAACATTCTCTATGGCAATTCTTACCTTATATATCTTTCTTATCTATTGCACACAAGGAAAGGACCCACCATGTATAATTTGTGTTTCCCAATTTATTTATTTAGCACAAAACTGAAGGTTTGTGGTTGAATGAATGAACAAATGAATAAAACAGAATCAAAAACTCTAGTTACTAGGAGCTAAGAAAAAATAAAAAACTGAGCATGAGGTTGAATTGTGGACAAAGACAGGCAAAAGTGATTATGCCCTTTGGTGAGATTTTCTTCCAATAATTTTCTCCTTTATTCCAACATTTTTTTGCCACAAAGACCTGCATATATTTAATATGTACAATTTTATGAGATTGGACATGTGAAAACACCATGATACCATCTCCACAAGCAAGGTAACAGATATATCCAACACCTCCCAGACAGAAGGCTCGTCTGGCTAGGACGCTCTGCCCTGTTCCTTCCCCAAAGCTCTCCAACCCATGAGGCAGGAGGCCAGGAATATCCCTCTATTGGAGCTCCCCTGCTCTCAGAAATAAGCAGCCATAGGAAAAGTCCTCCCACTGCAACTACCTCCCAAAAACAGTAATCAGAAAAACATTATTAAGAAAAGCTCTTGATCTCCAAGGTGTGGGCTCCAGACTTCTACAGGAATTTAGATTGTGATCTCTATTGAAATACTTCTAACGAGACCTTCTAATAAACTCTAATACTGCAGATTCTCTTCTGATATGTGAAGACAATTCTCATATCACTCTGATGCTCTAGGTTCATTGCTGATAACAGAAAGAATGATCCACTAAGGCTTTTGCTTTCAAATGGATATTTAAGAAGAAAGTGAAGGAGAAATAGGAGAGAGAGAGAGAGAGAGAGAGAGGGAGGAGGGGACAGAGAGGGACAGGAAGGGGAGAGAAGAATGGGAAAAGGAAAAAAGAACCAGTCTAGAGTTGGTCTTTTGAGACACTCAGACTTTTAGAGTCAATCACATTACATCAATCTGTGTTATTTACAGTCCCCAGTTGCATTTCACCTGATCAAAAATATAAATACCCTTTTGCATGCCTAGGTACGCTTGACCTGCTGTTTAGCATTTTAATCACAGGAAAAAAAAATACATTTATTCACTCAGAACTACAGGGTATAAGCCCCTGAAGCACTGAAGCACTCCGTAATTCAACATCTGGAATTCATCATCAGGTTATGCTAGTCCGAGGGCCAGCATAAGGGAGATAGGCTATCCCTTAAAACTTGCACAGATATGGAAGTGGGCTGAGGCAATGTTGATTGCAAGCCCATTTTCAACTTCATTTTGTTCCTGGACAATTAGTTTGCAGGATGACTGGCATTTACTTATACAACTAAGGTTGACAAAGCCGTTAAAAACACATCGAGTTAGAAGAAAAAAGCTGAGGAGGTTAAAAGTCTTTGAGAAAAATCCAGATACCTTTCAACATATGGCTGTTCTTAGACTTAAAGTTTTTGCCTTTTTAAGTGACTTCTATTTGCCTACAACCAGAATCTTACCACACATTACAATGGAATAATCAGGGTGGTATGCTTACGACAGCCTAGTTCCTTGCCTTGTGCCACACAAACTGTGTCCTCTGTCCCTCAGGAACTCTGCAGTTTTGATGAGCTTGCAAGTGATGGGTCATTCACCAGGCAGACTGCCCAGGGCCCATTACTATTCCTAATGAGGGATTTGTAGCCCAGGTGGGAACCTAAACCACCTTGACAGCCACAGGACTGTTACACCTACTCAGGAGAGAAAGTCTCACTGTGGAAGAGCCACCTGGGGGCTAACAGGGCAGAGGAAATATGCAGAACAGCCTAGAGACAAGGAGGGAATGCCCAGGTCAGAAAATGAGGACCTAGAAGAGTATGGACTCTGGAGTCAGAGTTGATTTTGAATCCAAGCCCTGTTCTTTCAAGCTAGTTGCTTTATTTCTCCGAGCCTTTGTCTCTTCATTTTTAAAATGGTAATAGTAATAATAGTATCCATCTAATCAAATTGTTAGAGAACCTAACTATTCAACCATATAAAATACCTAAAACAGAGCCAGGCACTCAGTAGACCTCAATAAATGAGTCTTTCTTGTGCATTTGATAATGTGTTCTACGAAGTAGTTGTTCAAATCCCAACTAATTGTCTGTTGGTCTTCAGTTACAGCCTTCTAAAGACAGGAAACATGGGAGTTTATGGTTTCACCTGTATCCAGGCCCTAACACTTGAAGGTTTTGGACACCAATCACAGATTCCCAAAATGTCAGAACTAAAAGAAACCTGAGAAATTGTCTAGGCAGAATACTTTTCAAAATTTCCATTCAGACACAGAATCTCTCCTTCAAACAAAATGTTTCTGCAGAAATGTAATATAAAACATATAGTACAGAGTTAATTTGGTTGGAGTTGAGGCCTGGCAGAACCACTTATTTGCTATTTGCAGCCTTCTGTTAAGTGATACCCTTGAAGCACATCCACAGACCCATAAGTCCCCAGATAACATGGTTAGAAAACTAATGATCTAGTAATCCTCCCTCCTATTTTATAAGTGCAGACTCTGAAGCCCAAAAAGGTTAAGTCAATGCCCTTATGGTATTTGAGGATTGAGTATAGAGCCAGGTCTAGAACCCAAGACTCTGCTGTGTGATGATGATGGTCAGCCCAATGATGATATTATAAAGAAGGGGAGAGAATAAATTTCTCTGATGCTGCCCACCTTCCCAGTTCATGCCCTTTCCCCCCACCATCTCCCAGTTACCAACTGTCCTCATAACTGATGAATATTTTCCCTTTACCACTAACATAGCGCTCCACTCTGGTTCGCCCTTCCCAAAGTACTCCAACCCCCAAAACTTTTCAGCTTCTTCTTCCCTCTCAAAACTTCTCTGTCCTCTCTCTTGTTCTTTCAAGACCCTTCTCATTACTGATGAACATGCTGACAAGTCAATCAGTAAAGAGATATGTTTGGAGATGTGTATATTACCCAAATAATTTCTATAAGTATATTTTAACAAGAACCTTCTAGTAAACCTTTAAAAAAAAATTCTAAGAGGAGATTTATGTTGACCACTAGGAGGTCTTAGACATACATTCTTTTGAATTGCACCATGCCTCCCTGACCCTACAGTACTAGGATCACTCCACCAGAAATATCAGTCACTTTTGTCATGCCTTTGACCTAGACCATGCTCCCATTTCTCACTCACCTCCAAACCTAGCCAATTTACTACTCTTTTTGGTTATCATAAGGAGAGGGGACTTCTGTAAGGTAAACGTAAAAGACTAGAAAAAGAAAGTGGGAGCTGAATTAAAGACAACAAAAGGAAACGTGACACAACTCCAACTTTCCATGAAAACATTCCCCATTCACTGCTCTCCAACACCTGATGTATAACTATACATGAGCAGTGCAAAAATCACAAGCACTTTGATTGGACATAGTGCTGCAGGATAACTGGCAGTCAAAAGACCTAGATTCTAGTCCCAACTCTGCCATTGACTAACTGTATGGATCTAGAAAATCTTCTTTACCTCTTTAAGTCCATATCTCCTCAACTGAAAAAGGAAAAGAGGGGTTATAATTGTTCTAAAGCAGCAATCCTCAACGTTTTTGGCACCAGGGGCTGGTGCTCCTATGAGAATCTAATGCCTGATGATCTGAGGTGGAGCTGAGGAGGTAATACTAGTGCTGGGGAGCAGCTGCAGATACAGATGAAGCTTCACTTGCTTGCCCACAACTCACCTCCTGCTGTGCAGCCCAATTCCTAAAAGGCCGTAGACCAGTACTGGTCCACAGCCTGGGGGTTGGGGATCCCTGCTCTAAAGTCTTTTCAGATCTAATTTTGTATGATATCTTTCATTCTTTAAGGTGTTCACCTTATGGCAAAGATGGTAGAAACAGTTGGCCTACAAATATGTGTGCTCCTTCTCCTATAGTTCCCCCTTCTCCCTGGAGAAGCAGCAGCCTACCAGGGACTTCTCCTCCCAGATGCCCTTGCATCTAGGTGAGATCATGTGACTAGTTCTCCCCAGTAGAATATGAGTGAAACTGATGCATGTCACTTCCAAGCAAAGCAATTAAGGCACAGATGTCCTTTTTCCACAGTCTCTTCCCCTATTTCTGGCTGAATTCTGAGGGCCTAAGGAGGTAGAGCCATAAGACAGAAGAAATCTGACTCCTTGAATTGCCACATGGAAGAAGCTGCCACTGACCTGGCACACTCATACTAGACTATTACCTGAATGACAAGTAAACTTTTCTTGGGAAAAGCCAGTGAAATTTAGTGATTTATTAGTTACAAGCAGCTAGCATTATCTTAACTACCATGGAGTTCTGTGAGATTTAGATCTTCGAAACAATTTGGGAAATATTTGTGGAAAGCACTATGCTGAGAGCTGGAGAGATTAAACAATGAGAAAAAAAATATGGTCCCAGTAGAGCATAGAGACATATATTTCCAGTAGATCATAACATCTTACTATGTTCTAAGGTGAAATGAAGTAAATTCCATATGAAAGGAAAAGATCTGTAGAGAAAGAAGAAAAGGAGAATGAATAAAGCCCACCAACTCTCCTCACTGCAGTCTGTTCTGGAAAACATCCATATGTACTATAATTAGTTTACAGATTGAGCTGAAGTTATGTTTCAGTTAAGTCATGTCCCTTGATACTCATGGTTACCCATACTGCCCTCTAGTTAACACATTTGTTTTGGGGGTAATGGCTGCCCCCCTGATACACCATGACTCCCAGCATGCCCCATGCTCAGGCACAAAGAATGTGATTTACCCAGAGTTGTAGTTCATCTTTTCCTAAGTCTTTAATTCTCACAGATGAAGGAACAAGATATGTCAAGCTCACTGACCACCCAGAGGGACTAGGGGGAAATAAAATTACCATTATGGGAAAGTAGTCAAAAAGGACTGATCTCAAGGGATTTCAAATTTGCTAACACCTCTGAAGGAGAATGGTTGGATATTAGGTGGTCATAAGCCACTGAAAGTTACTCTAAACTACTCAGGGGTTGAGAATATTGCCATTTATTACTTGGGGACTTGTCAAAGTATTATTTTCATTACACTAATAAATACTGTAAATGTCAAAATAAAAAATACTCTAAGTTCTGGAACTTGTCTTATCTAAATCTATATGATCTGGAAATACTTAGCAAGGGAGCTCTATAATATAAAACAGATATAGAAAGGGTCCCAAGGAAAGCCCTTGGGAAATGCCAAACTATTAATTACATGTTAAACTGAAGTCTCTTTAAAAGCAGTTGCCTATGCTGCAAAGAACAAAGCCAAATGTATTCCAGGGGAAGGAGTAGAGAAGTCCAAGTACTTTGTCTCTTTTGAGTAAAAGCCCTTTAAAGATGAAACAAAAGTACGATGGGTGTTTGAATTTTGTTTAGGTTGCAGGAAAAGGGGAGATGAAGCTTGTGGATTTTTGTTTCTCAAATTCAACAGCAACAACAAAAATAAAAACAGAGAATAATTCTGATTCTTTACTGTAATCACAAATCTTAACAAAACCTAAATAAAGATGCATATGACAAAAACTCCAAATCAAAATTTGCCGGGAAGACTCTCACTTCCTGCAAACCTGTACAGAAGTATTCTTCTCACATGGAATCCATGTCATTTTTCAAAATATTTTAATTTTAAATATAAAAAAGGAGAGAAATAACATAACATGAACATTCAAAGGTGAGTTTCACTTATGTATGCATGGATGAATGGATCATACTTTTTGAAGATATCCACTTTGATGCAGAGTTTGTAACTATGAGATATGTGTTCTCTAAATGATTCCACAAAAGAAATGCTGTATAATTACTAAGTAGCTGATGATGTGGATTGATTAAGTCAAATTCAGAATGAAAATGAATGTGCCCTGTGTACAGAGGACACAATCTGGCCCAGTTTTCGAATGGATCATAAAAAGAGCTCAATCTCCATATAAAAGTCTAGCAACTTACCTGCACCACCCCAGCTAAGCCCATCTCAGCCCTACAGTTTTCCAAGAGCCATAACCACCAGCAATGACGCATCCTTGGGCACCAGCGGAAACCCCATAACAGCTAACACACTACACTGGTCCTATAAAGCCTGTTTTTAAGTTTGTTTATCTTTATTTATGCTGAATTCCCCCACAGACTCTTTGGTGAGGCCATTAAGTGCTGGTTTCTGAAGCTGGTACAATTCTTGTTTTTCCTTTAACTTTTGCCATTCAAATCTAGGTCTCCGCCCATAAGCGCCTGGTAGCCAGCTGGCTCTTGGGTACTTGCTTGGCAGAAACCACTTACCCTTTTATTCCATGCTGCCTGGCTTCTTCCTGCCACAAGGAGGTTTTCCCAAAGCGGATGGAAGGCATTTCACACAGGATGAGCAATTATTTGTGTTGTGTTTTGCCACCAAGTTTCTTTATTGCTCTTCCGGGCAGATCTGATAGAGTTCCTCTGAACAGCTGGAAAGGATATGAATCTGGGGAAGTTTCTAGTCAGTTACCTCATTGGCTGTGATTATGGCATTGATAAATTTTATTTTGTGGTTCATTTTTTTTATCTACTCATTTCTCCGAAAGGTGTTTCTGCCAGTTATACATATTTTTTTACCTGTAATAAAATATTAGTAATAAAACAAGAATTCTTAATGTGTAAGATATTGTTGAAAACACTTTTTAGACATTTCCAATTTTTTATATGTAGGTAGTGAGAAAAACTCAAATGATGAATGACTTCTATATTAATATTACTTATAAAACTAATCTTACCTTGAACTATATTTAAAATGACAGTGGTAGATTCATACTAGAAGGATCATAAAGCTTAGTTAGGTGGTGGTGAACTAGAAGACCTATTTCTCCTACCAAAACACACACATACACATTTCAGGAGAGAAAATGACAGGTTCACAAAAGAACAATTTATATCATGTATTCCAGTGTTCCAGAAAGTGACATGGAGAAACTTCCCATTCTGCATTTGGCCCTATTGGCCACAGTCTACAGAGATGCCTCTCTGGCAACCATTAACAGGTCAATTCCTGTTTCTCCAACCACTGCAAAGATCACAGACTGAGTAATGAGTTCTTGGTTGAATGGTCAGTCCATTTTACTCATTTCAATTTTTCTAGTACTAAAGTTGGATAGACATTTTTGCAATCAATTCTTTGATCTTTATTTCCAAGGGGGAAATAAACTGATGTCAAAAGGATGACAAAATACATATAAGCACAGCCTATACAAAGCAAAAATGAATTCTAAGATAAGTACTAATCTAGACTCTATAAGAATATATAAGTAAAGCATATGAATATAAGGTAAAATGATAAGTATAAGGTAAATGAAGAGTATATGAGTAAAATCTTTGGGGCTTAAAAGTATATTAAGTACAGATACTTTTATAAGTAAATAAAGTAATAAGCATAAAGTAAATAGAGTATATAAGTAAAACATATAAGCCTAAAGTATATGATTATATAAAAGGATATATACTAATTTAGATCATCAAAACAATGATTTCTTCAGTATTTAAATGTTTTGTGAGAATTGATCCAACCTCTTGAAAGAAAAAACTGTACAGATATCTACAAATGAACCAATCACCTGTTCACTTCACTTTACCTGTAGAGACACAGCCAGTATAGACAAAATATTGGGAAAATTAGACCACAGTTTTCTTCTAAATGATTGTTCTTTCACAATGTATATTTATTTATTTGGTATAATATTAATGCTACTAAAATACTTGACATGAAATTAAATCTCTGCTTATGATGTAATTTTGCACTTCACCCAAATTTTATGCAGAAATATACTATTGAAAAATGTGTCAAAAGCAAGTGATGCGAAAAAGAAAAAGAGCAATGACATTTCTAATTTGTATGCTACATTTCAGGATATTCACTAATTTTAGAAAATTAGGTAGTATTCTGCTGAAATCCTCAGCTCTTTTCCTATAAATTTCTAAAAAAAAAACAAAATGGGAAAATCCATTTCACCTCAGAGTATTCCTGGTGTTCAAGACTTCTAAGTTTCGAATCAAACTTGAATATTTTGGGGGTCAAGTTTGTTTTCTCTCAGTGACAGATGAGAGAAAAAAGAAAAGTCCTTATAAAGCTTGTAAAAAACTCAAAAGACTTCTTGGATCCCTCTTGAAAAACAACATTTTAATAAGTTAACTATAAATAAATATAATTAAATTACCATTACAATTGATGAGTTTTAAAATTAAGAGAAAACATTTCTATGCAAAATAAGTGTTATGCTTTTGCTGACCACATAGCACTTGAAAAGTGGTTGTGTTCAAGTCATTGCTAGGTTTGCCATCAGTATGTGAATATACCTTTCCAAATTTCTAACATAATGCTCATCATTTTAGTGCATCATTAATCATCCCACAGCTTTGTCACAGAAACAAGAGGCAATATGACCTTAATACGCCATCTAGTATGCTCCCCTCAGCTTATACACAGAGTCTAGGCCCGACCACCACCTCCTGAGGGAATGGGTCTAAGCCAGGATGTGCTAATCACAGATCTTAGGAGATATGTATGGGCTATTCTCCACAGCTTGGAAATGAGAAGTGTATGTGGTGGGGAAAGGGGCAATGATCTCAGTTTTCCACATCAGAAAATACTTGGGAGATCCCTTTCCACCATGAAGAGAAGAACTGGGTTTTCAATGCATTGGCTGAAGTGAAAGTATTATTTTTGTCATCTGTCTCTCTTTACTGCACATTAGCCTAAACTCTCTCTTTGGTTTGCTTCAGTAAATAACCAAAGAAATAAATCAAAAAAATACTATAAGACCATGGATCTCATTTTCAAACTAAGCATGAAAAATAAGCAAGGAAAGCTAGGGGTAAGAATCTGAAGCATGACAGGCATGCTTATTTTCTCCTAAGGGACATGTTCCTTATGACACCCCACACTGCCTACATCATGGAAAGAACTCTCAAAGAAGTTTCCAAAAGTCAATGTCAGGGTCTCCAGGTCCTCTATAAAATGTGAGAATTGTATACCTGGAAGGGGCCTTAATAGATTAGAACTAATATCTCTAATCTGTCCCACTTTACAGAAGAGGAAATTGAGATCTAGAGAAGCTGAAAAGACTTGCAGGCATGACACAGTTAGGTGGTAATATGTCTCAAAAGCCTGAGCCCAGAGCTATCTTCACACACCAGGCTAGCAGTTTGCCTCTAGCCGCTGGTCTTTTGGTGGTTTATCTGTTAGGAGTCACAGTGAGATATCCCTTCTCACCTGTTAGGATGGCTATTAACAAAAAGATAAGAAATAAATGTTGGCAAGGATGTGGAGAAAAGGGAACCCTTGTACACTATTGGTGGGAATATAAAGTACTATAGAAATTATAGAAAACAGTATGGAGGTTCCTCAAGAAATTAAAAATAAAACTCTCCACTGCAGTCTCTTGAAAGATAACTAAATTATCGTCATAATATTGCTAGATCCTAAATCTAGCAATATTTTCAAATTGTTTAAATTCAAAGAAAGAGTTCTGGTTAAACATGAAGTATTGACAATGTGTATCTCTTCCTACTACTAAAATCCAAATAAAATACAACAAAGGAATTTTTCAAAAAATATTTTAATCCACAAAGAGAATGGGGAGATTTTGGCAGGCAAAACATTTACATTAATTTTGGAAAGACAGAGTTGGAGTGATGTGTGACTTAGCAAAGCAGGAGAAATTATAAAAATTGTAATTTGAGAGTCTGTAAAGGTCACAATACCAATAAAAATTTTGTCATTTTGCTTCACAAGACCTCCGAAAGGGTTACCATTCAGAGGCACAGGCCACACAGGAGGCAGCTGTGAACTTCTACTTTAATAATCCTTGCCTGGACAGACTAGGAGAAAGGACCTACCTATCTGTAAGTAGGTCCTTTCTCATATTCCACCCTGGGATGGATTGGCCTCGCCCTGACTCCTGCCAGACACCATAGCCTTGTTCTCTGCAGAAACCAATCTACTGGGGCTTCAGAATCAGTAGTACCAAACACAAAGGGAGGCAGAGAGGCATGGGGTTTTAAAAGGGAGGGAAATTTTTTAAATAAAACTATCATATGAACCAGCAATCCTACTTCTAGATATATGCCCAAAGGAAACGAAATCAGTGCCTTGAAGAGATATCTGTATCCCTATTATCACTGCATTATTTACAATATCCAAGACATGGAAGCAACCTAAATGTCTCTCAATGAATGAATGGTTAAAGAAAGTGGTTTGGTATATATATGAATATTATTCAGCCTCAAAAAAAAAGGAAATCCTCCCATTTTCGACATGAATAAAACTGGAAGGCACTGTGCTAAGTGAAATAAGCTAAACAGAGGAAGAGAAATATTGTATGGTATCACTTACATGTGGAATTTTTTTTTAAGTCAGACTCAGAAACAGAGTAGAACAATGGTTGCTAGGGCATAAGGGAAATGGGAAAAAGTTGTTCAAAGGGTATACTTTCACTTATAAGATGAACAAGTTCTGAGGATCTAATGTACAGCATTGTGATTATACTTAATATTGTAGTATACTTGATATTTGCTAAGAGTGTAGATCTTAAAACATTCTCAACACACCAAAAAAAGGCAACCATGTGAGGTTATGGATGTATTAGTCAACTGGATTGTGGTAAATATTTCATGATGTACATATATATCAAATCATCATATTGTATACTTTAAATATGTACAATTATATTTGTCAATTATATCTCAGTAAAGCTGGGGGTGACGAGAGTGACAAGACAAGAATTTGCAGCTAGATGGGAGAACTATCTGAGTTGAATGATAGTATGATCAGCTTCCAAAAATCTGCAACAAGTATGAGAAAAGTCTGGAGAACTCATAGTAGGCAGCAATTCAAATGAAGATGCTGTTTGTCCAGGGAAGATACAATGTGATTTCTCAGCTTGATAGCAAATCTAATTCAAAATTAAATCCAATGTCACAAGCAGAGATTGGTATTCATCAAAGGATGGGTGGGACGCAGGGCCCTGAACCATCCTGGTTGTCACTGAAGAATGAAATCAGCAGCAGAAAAAGCACATCTAAGTTTTTTAAATAATAATAATGAGCATGTGTGTGCATGTGTGTGTGTGTGTGTGTGTACACGCGCGCACGCGAAGAGAAAAGGTAGCCTCTCTTTCCTGCTCTGAAGAGCTCTCTGCAGTGCTCTCTGGAGTCAAGAATAAAGAATGGAGCCCAAGGTGCTGATGAGGCAGAACCTACAGTGGCCAAGATACTTGCAAGGTTTATATGATTCTCAACTTGCAAGTCAGCATCCTTGATATAGTGCATTTACCTTTTCAGAGATCTATTTGCAAAGTTGGCTAAAAGTTTAGGTAAAATAGGTCATTATCTTTTACAAAGGCACTAGAAAAACCTACAAATAAAAAATACCTCCCTCTTTCACCTTGATCTAATGCCTAGAATGTCACTTTTGGAGCATTTCAGTTATCTATGGCTGCACAGCAAACCATCCCAAATATTACTGGCTTAAACAAACAATTTCATTATCTTTCACAACTCTAGGCTGAGTTGGGCAGGTTGAGCTGATGTTGGCTGAGCCTGCTGTTACCTGGAGCCCTGCTGGGTTGAACCATCAACCTCCCATGGCTAGCAATTGAGGCTACCTTTTGACCAGAGAGCCGACATGTGGTCTCTTATCTGATGGCAAGTGTGTTCTGAGAGAGGCTATCACAAAAATAAAAATTCCATGAAAGAGAACATAGAAGCTTCCAGCCCTCTGAAAGGCTTGACCCAGAAGAGGCAAAGAGTCACTTCCACTGTGTTCTATTAGTCATATAGCTACTGGCCCACCACAGATTTAAGGGAATGGAGAAACTGACCCCTCCTCTCAATGGTGGAAGTGACAGAGAGTTTGTGGCCATCTTTAATCCACCACAGAGCCTCATTTCTTTCCAAAAAAATGTTTAAAATGTTAGTCTCAAATTGTTAGCTTTGCACAAAACCATCACTGAAGTTCAGTGTAAATGTTGCTTCGATTCTTTTCTGAGTGGTAGTTCTGTGGCAAGAAAGGTATAATACATCAAAAGCATGACCCCAACTTTTCACCCCTTTCTATATCTGTGCCCTCTGCCATGTAATTTGGCAAAGTCCTCCATGCTGACTCACCCAAATGATTTGCTTTGGCCAATATGATGTTAGCAACATGATGCAAGATTTGAAAAGTGCTTCACAAGTGAGTTCGCCCTCTCTCTTTCACCTCTGCCAACATAAGAATATGCCTGGATTCATGTGCCAGAAAACGAGAGACACCTGGCAAAGTAAATTGCCCCAGCTGAGGCCACCTTAATTCATTGAACTAGCTGACCCCAGATAGGTGAGCAAGCCCAGCCAAGATCACAGAACCCCCATTCCCAACTGACTCCAGAGTGAGCAATAAGTGCTAATTATGTTACTGAGGTTGTATAGCTGCTTGTTATTTAGCATTATTGTGGCAATAGGTAACCGTTGCAGAAAGAGTACTGGGACTAGAGATGTCTGAGAATAGTCAAGGTTATCACATAAGAGAAAAAGGAGAGAGAAATCAAACCTGACACACTTAATTTTTGCCTTGCCTGTTGCCATGTACAATTATTAGATATTTAATAGATTGAACTATAAATATTTCACAGAAGTGATTTATTTGCAGCAGGGAATCATTTGGCAACAAGAGAATGGGGCTTATAAACAGCTTGTGATGACAACAGGAAAGTGCAAAGAAAGAGCTCCATTTGACTTTGCTAGAATCAGTCACATCCATGGGCACTAGGGGCTGGATGCAGCTCAGCAGAGCCCAGAGCAAAATGACAAATGAGGCCACTGGGTGCACATACACCAGAGGGAACCCTGGTGCTTGGCTATGGTTCATTAACGAGATGGAGGTTTCTCCTTTAAAATCTGGTCAGCAGCTTTGAGAATCCTTCCAGGGATAGAGTCCTAAATTTAACAGGCAGATGTAAAGGTTTTTTTTTTTTTTCTAAATTTGGGTGTTTTGCAAGGTTTTAGCCATTCAGCTTATTTATTTTCTTTGCCATAAATTACAAGCATAATGTATGTATAATATATGTGTATAAATTTATAACTATATACACATCTGTGTGTCTGAATGTATATCTATCTCAATCCATGTGAGTATACTGGGGTAAGTCCTATAGGAGCTATAATAAATAATGGGAAATGCATAGAGCCCTTAAAAAATGGTAATAATCCATGATTCACATTGTCTGTCACAGCCACACAGAAATTATAGCCTCCTTGCAGGTGCAGTTTTACAGATATTGCTATCTTTTCTTTCCAGAAAACAGCCTCTGTTATCATGATGATTGTAAATTGTCTTATTATGTAACAAACTGCTCTAAGTTTATGCGATCCAGATTTAACAAGAGGTTCTCAGCAGCAGACAGCTTTTTTCCACTGTAGATATGCCCCTAAAATGGGTAACCAGTGTAATGTATAAGCAAAACTACAGTTAACCATAAATTTAAGGATAATAAAATAAATTGAATTCCCATGATAACATTAAATTACTGCATTTTAGCCCTCTTTCATTTGAAATCTGTAATTAAATATGTATGTAGTCACACAAATGAACAAATGATTATGCAACCAATAACCAAAGATTTGTATTCATTTTCCTAGACATAACAGGTGTGTTTTATTTGATACATGGTGCTGCTAGGTCACATAAATAAACATGAACACAAAAATGAATGTAAAGGATCTAAGGATACAAATTATTAAGCAAAGCATACAATTAGATGTTTATATATTTTCAAGTATCTAATTTAACACTTACTATAAACTGTCTGGAGACTATACTCAACTATATGATGGCTGTATCCATACATTTTTAATTCAAGTTTTTATTTAACTAACCAGAAGACAGCAACTAAAACATTTCAAGGGCAAGAAAACATTTTTGTAGGCAAACCCCTCCACAAATTGACAAATTTAATCAAGTATTTAGTCTCCTTGAGCTTTGAGTAAGCTTTGTGGTTAGATTGGAGGAGGGAGAGGAGTTGGGGAAAACAGGAAAATGGGTCACTTCTGGAGATCTAACCAGCTTTATATAGCTTTGAGTCGCCCTCATGGAGGGCCGCACTCTCTAGATGTTTAGGCAGCAAGTATGGAAGCCTAGATCAGAGAGGAGGGAAGAAACCGATCAAAATAGGTTGATGGTTTTCATGACTTTCAATTATCCATTTCCAATAAGATTCTCTTTTGGTATTGAAAAGAGAAAACTCTTTTTATAATATTATTTGAAAACCAGATCATTTCTAAACGAAACAAATTTAGAAGACTAAAATAATCATTTGTGCATCATTTATGACTGGTACTTTTCTAAAGGAAAATACCAAAAAGCTGTTTGCATCCAAAAGAGGAATCAGTAGGTCAGAGTTACCCATTGTTGCAAGGGAACATTCATTCCCAAACTTAGTTTTCAATTCAATCCTAAAATTTATCTTCTTCTGGAATGCAAAGAAACCCTTCCTTCACACATTTTCTCCTCCATCTCTCTCTCTCTTGGTGCATTGTGCATGAGAAACTGACTTCTTTTTCCTTAGAAATCTCAGAACAAGTACATTAGGATCATGCCAAAGAATAACAATAATAGTCATTTACTGAGCACTTAGAAGGTGCCAGGCACTACTATGCTTAAGTAGATTATTATCACCTCACCTAAACCTTCCCAACACCAGTCCAAAGTTTGTGCTAGCTCCCATTTAATGTGTGAGAAACAGAGACTTAGTAAGCCTCATGGATTATGAAAAGCATTTCTTTATCTTAGGGTTGGGGTGTCTTGAACAACATCAGCCAGCTAGAAAGTGGCAGAGGTAGGGATTAAAATGCAGGTCTTCTGCCACCCAGCCAAACATCCCTCCTTTATACCAAGGTCACGTCTACAAAACTCTCCAAGGGTGGGAATGGGCCAGCATCTAGGATAAAAAAGAAGGCCACTAGCCAGCCTTCCCTGAGAAGAGTGAAAGACCATCTCCTCAACCTCCTAACTCTCCTCCTTCTTCCCATTTCTTCCTTATCATGCCAACCAGCATCATAGAAACCTGCTAGGGCTGCCTTCCACATTTCTATTTCAGTTCAGGCCCCACTCCACTATAGGGGAATGAGACTCTGTTTTCCTGTGTCACCTGAAGATGCCACTTATGTGCTCAATGTCATCTTGCTGTTGTTAAAGTATTTCCAACATTTCCCAAGCATTTAGGGTTTGGTTTGGACAAACCTAAAAGACATTTTGCCCTGTGCTTTTTCCCATAATTTTAAACCTAAATGTATTTTATGAGAAATCTAATCCGTATGTTTCTGATTAATTTGTAAGAGCCATTAGATGTCCAAGGGCCTTTTAAGTTTTTATAAGCCTTTTTAAGACTTTCCCTTAGAGATGTTTTGCCAACAGAAAATGAATTTAGATTCCCATAGTTCATGTTCATTCCCAGTCTCAACAATCACAGGACTCTGCTGAAACTATATTGCTTGTTGCTCTAATCTGATCATCCACAGCTGCCCCGGGTGTAACTCATTACTTATACCTTTGCTCAAGGCTCCCACTGAGATGTTGTTTATCTTGTAAATGGGATGATGGTTAAGTTTCATTGCCAAATACATATCTCACAATTTAGCCTATGTCTACACCCAGCTACCAAAGTGACTCTTGCAGCTGAACTGGATGATTGATTCAGTAAAGCATTAAGATCAGTTCCTATAGAAAAGCTAAAGATCTTTTTTTCTTAACATACAGGATTATTTCTGTATTGACAATCTGGCTTCTACTTCCAGCTCTATAGTTTACTAGCTGTATGACCCTGGGAAAGTCTCTATTGTCCTGTATCACAGTTCCCTTAACTGTAAAATAGAGATTATAATTTATGACTATTTTAAGGATTAAAGAAATAATGTCTGTCAGGCTCCTGTCATACAGTAACCAGTACTTCCTAAATTTTAGTCTTTAAACAGTCAGGCAGTTAGACAGATAGCATGATGAAAATACACACAGATACACAGAATAAAAATGATATATATGTAGAAATCATCTGAAGAGAGAGACTGGCCAAGACAGCATAGAAGGTAGGCACTGCACATGCCTCGTCTCGCAACCACACCAAAATTATAACAAAACTGCAGAGCAGCCATCACTGGGAGTTGCCTGAGGTCTGGCTGAACAGAAGTCCTACAACTGAGAACATACATAAGGGGTCACCTCCAAGGATGGTAGGAGGAGTAGAGATGTGAAATGATCCTGTCTCACAACCCTGTGTGGTGATCGAGAATTGGGAGGGCTATCCTGGCTGCAAAGCCCTCTTCCTCACCTGAGGAGCAAGGGGTCCCAGCCAAACACTGGGTTCCCCAGCCCAGGGTCCCAGTGCCAGAAAGAGAAGGCCCCACAACCTCTGGCTGTGAAAAATCAGTGGAGATTGTGGCTCGGTGAGATGAAGGGCTATAGAAGTTGCAGACATTCTTCTTAAAGGGCCCGCGCTCAGACCTACTTACTAACAGACTCACTCAATCTGAGCTCCAGCACTGGGGCAGCAGCTCGAGGAGTGCCAGGATAACAGGGGGAGACACTGAGTTGTCGGGTTTCCGGGTGAGAGCTGGAGGGGAAGCTTTCTACTGGACAGAAGTGGTGGCAGTATTCATTGTTCCTTGGTTGAGCCCTCTCTGCTCCCAGCATGCAGACACAGGTGGCTGCCATACATGAGTCTCCATCAACGTGGATAACATAGGCGATCCTCTGAGACTCCACCTCTCCCAAATTGCGGGCCCATCCATGCTGCCTCCAGTGGTTTATTAAACAAACACAGGGAGGCAGCCAAAATGTGGAGAGAAAGAAACATATCTCACATGAAAAAAAAACAGAACAAAGCTCCAGAAAAAGAACTAAACAAAGTGGAGACAAGTTATCTACCAGAATGCCAGATTCAAAACACTGGTTATAAGGATGCTCAATGACCTTAGGGGAAGAGTAGATGAACTCAGAACTTTAACAAAGAGATAGAAAAAATAAAAATGGAAATGGAAAACAGAAAAGGGGACCAGTCAGAAATGAAGAATACAATATCTGAGGTGAAGAGTAAATTAGAGGGAATCAACAGATATGATGAAGCAGAGGAATCAGCAATTTAGAGAATGGGGTAGCAGACGACACCCAATCAGAACATGAATAAGAATAAAGAATCCAAAAACATGAGGATAGTTTATGGGACCTCTAGGACAACATCAAGCATAACAACATTCACATCATAGGGGCACCATTGTAGCTGCCAGTCCCCAATAGACACATGGACCACCAGAAATCAGTGAGTTATAGGAAATGCACTCTTTATTCAGCCAGCTGAATCTTCCAGGGGTCTGCAGACCCTAAATTAAGCAACTCCGAAATGTAGAGGTACAGTGTTTTTAAGCCCTAAACCCCTATTCTTCATCCTGTTTGAACACACAAGTCTATTTTTCTTCTTTTTACTAACTTTCAACCCACAGGTCTGTTGTGCAAGCAGGGTGGGGGGTGGTACAGAAGCAGAAAGCTTATTGTTAGAGTATTATGTTCTCATGGGCGATAGCCAAACAGTAATTTTCCAGCCAGCACAGTACCAGAAGGTGAAGAAAGAAAGCAAGAAATTGAAAACCTATTTCAAGAAATAACTGAAAACTTCCCTAATGTGGCAAAGGAAAGAGACATACAAGCCCAGGAAGTGCATAGAGTCCCAAACAAGATGAATCCAAACAGGGACACACCAAGAAATATCATAATTAAAATATCAAAGATTAAATACAAAGAGAGAATTTTAAAAGCAGCAAGCGAAAAGCAATTAGTTACCTACAAGGGCTTTCCCACAAGACTTTCAGTTGATTTTTCAACAGAAACTTTGCAGGCCAGGAGGGATAGGCCCAAAACATTCAAAGTAATGAAAAGCAAGAAAATGCAGCCAAGATAACTCTACCCAGCAAAGCTATCATTTAGAATCGAAGGAAAGATAAAGAGCTTCCCAGACAAGAAAAAGCGAAAGTTCATCACCACCAAGCCAGTATTACAGGAAATGTTGGAAGGACTTAAGAAGAAGAAAATATATGTATCAAAAATATGAATAAAGAATGGCAGTAAGTACATGTCTATCAATAAATACTTCAAATGGCAAAGAATTAAATGATCTAATCAAAAGATAAGGTGGTTAAATAGATAAGAAAACAAAACCTTTACATATGCTGCCCACAAGAGATTAAAAGACACACAGAGACTACAAGTAAAGCGATGAAAAGTTACTTCATGATGAACCTAGAGGGGTAAGTCAGATAAAGACAAGTATCTTATGATTTCACCTACATGTAGAATCTAAAGAACAAAATAAACAAACAAAAAAAACAGAAACGAATTCATAGATACAGAGAACATTTTGAGGGTTACCAGATGGAAGGAGGTTAGGGGAGTAGGTGAAAAAAGGCTAGGGATTAAGAAGTACAAAATAGTACTTACAAAAATAGCCATGGAAATATAAAGTATAGCATAAGGAATACAGTCAATAATATTATAATAACTATGTATGGTGTCAGATGGGTACTAAATTTATTGGGATGATCACTTCGTGAGTTATATAGATATCTAATCACTATGTTGTACACCTGAAACTAATGTAACATTGTATGCCAACTATAATTGAAAAATATTATTTTTAAAAAATTAATTATATTGCTATTGGGAAAGTAGCATAAACTTTATGACTTGGTTTATTCATTTTTAATGGGTATACCCCAACTTGTAAAGTTTAGAAAAATAGATACCAGGAAGGGCCTTGACCTGGGTCTATAGAGGTATAACAGGGCTGGAACATGGATCTATATTTCACCAGTTCTTGTAACTATCACTCAGGCTAATAGAGTTTATAGCTGCTACTGTAGGCAGTCATGTAGCCAAAGCTTGAGAGCATAGAGGAGGGTATTAAAACTAAAAACCCCCCTTAAAAATAGTAAACAGAGCTACTTAAGAATCTTTTATATAAATCAGGGCATTTCCATTGGCATCTTGGAAGCACTGTGAGAATCTTCTCTGTCTCCTATTCTGTGTAGTTGTCTCCATGATGTACATCTTTTTCCATAATTCTTTATTATCCTGTGCCCATCTGTTGGTCCAACCCTCAATCATCCTTGAGTCAACTGTGTGGATTGTTCTGGAGTCATTATTTAAAATGTTGTAGTCTCTGACACGTGATAAATAAAAATTGTTTTAAAAAATCATCTAAGGAACACATCTGCAATGTAAATTTCTGGGACGCACTCCAAAAGCCAGCACAGTAGATCTGGGATAAGGCCCAAGAATCTGCATTTTGACAAGCTTCTTGGGTAATGCAGGTGGTCTGTGGACTACACATTGAGAATCAGTAACTTATAGTAATGTGAGGGAAGGTGACATAATAAAATGTAAATAAGATTGAAATAAGATGACACTAGTAATGAGAAGATGTGCCAAATCAAATGAAGGAAGATTATGAAACACTTAAGGAAAAATCATGCACTGCAGCTTCTGAATATTTGCTTAATTATTTGCTTTTTTCAGAGAAGAAATATAAGAATAACCATAAAGCAAATTCATGAATGTATTATAGTTAACATTTAAAATGGGTCAAATCAATTTTACGCCAAAGATTGTTAAAGCTTTAATTATAATGTAACCTACAATTGGAGAAAACTATTTTATTATGTAGAGAATGTTGAATTTTAAATTATAAAGCAAGTTTTCAAATTCAGCCTTACATAAAAATTTAAATCAGAAGACACAGAAAATAACAGGAAAGTTGAGAGACTGAGAAACTTTAAATTACTGACTCGGGACTTTGAGAATACCAGCTCACTTACAAGCAACAGGGAAAAGATGAAGACTTTCACAAGACAATGTCCAGAGGGGAGGGGAGTTGGGGGGCTGGGAGAATGCAGCGAAGGGTTAAAGAAATACAAATTAGTAGTTGATAGATGGACAAGGGGATGGAGAGCAGGGCATAGGGAATGCAGTTAGCATTAATGTAATGGCTAGGTGAGCCAAAGGAGAGAAGAAGCAATTAGGAGGATTGTTTTATAGACTGTATAGATGTCTAACCATTGTACTGTATACTTGAAACTAATAATAAAATAAAATTTTTTAAAAAGAAACTGAAAAAAATGTTCCTTGAAGACACTATGGATATGTGAAAATAAAGCAAAACCAACCAAATGAGAACAAGCAAAGGCTATTTATTCAGAGCTTGCATTATAGCAAGCAGAGACTCCAAGACAGGTAAAGGAGTGGGGAAGTATCATAGTGGAAAATATGGAAGGCTTCAGTGTGCCCTGATTGGAGGCTATTGGCCTGGGGATCCAATATAGATAGGTACTAGAAGTAAGGAGTCCTATGTGATTGATTAGAGGACATATTTGGCTTCCTCTCGTTGGTCCTAAGTTGGAAGCAGGGGCCAGAATTAGGAAAGCTGTCAGTTATTAATCAAGTCCTGGCCATTTGGAGCCAACTGTTAGAGGGGTCATAGTTTGGCTTCCTGGACTATTATTAAAGATAGCAGTCTGACTTCTCCAACTGTGACTGATAACATACTGGCTTCCTGGCTGGTTATTATAAAAAATAGGTTTGTTTCCTGGGCAGGGTGCTGTAGGTTGTGAGTCAAAGTTCTCATTTTATATATAGTCTGGCCATTGTCCATTTGTATATTAAGTCTCTCAGGTATAATTTAACCAGAATGGGGTGAAGGTCTTATCATTTCAAATTTATAATTGTTTTATGTCTTACAATTATAAAATTAAGTACTTTTAAGAAATTCTCCTATGAATTTCAGTTATGTATAATGGTTTTATATAACCTTTAACATTGAAATTATAGTATTTACTTATTTGTTATAAATATATATATTTACTCATTGGTCATAGGAAAATTAGTGTAGTACTATTTAACCTACTTACTACTATGATTTAAATGATATTGTTATAATTAATTCAAACACTATAAAAACTATTCAAATTCTCTTAAAGATGGGAAAAATATATGGTGACTTCAGTGAAACATTTTAAAAACACAATATCTACATTCAACGTCTCCCTTACAATAGAGAACTACCGCAGAGGCAGATTTAACCTTCTTTAATTGAAAACATCTAAACAATACAGCTTTTCTTATTTTTGCAAGTAATTTATAAGGTTTATTTTTCTGTATATGATCTAAAAGGAATACCTAGGAATATCACAAATTTGTGGCTGACTCTAAACTCTTCTCGGTAGAGTGAATGCCACAGAGCTGATCCACTGGAAGATCTATGATCTGTCCGCGGTATGGGTGCCATGGGTCATTCACGGCCACAGAGAATAGACCACCAAGAGTGCGCTCAGCTCAAAACCTGAGTGAGGAGCCAGGAGAACTGAATGGCTATGTAGAGAGGCATTCAGGAGATACAGACATAGAGTTCAAAGGCTATCCCAAATTCAGGATACCTTAAGCAATAGTTTACACCTGGCAGTCCATTCAAACAGGTGGAGCCCAGTGGGGAGCTCAAGCAGCAGTAGAAGCTGGAGCTCAGTCAAGTCAGCAGGTGTCAATCAGAATATCTGTTCACCGCAGCAGCAGAGATTTGAGTCAAGGCCTCAGACCCAGAATGCAAGTCTCAAAAGAGGAAGATACCAGGGTCTGCAGTTACAGGTCTGAGCATATGACCAAGAGAACCTGGACAAAATTATTAACAGAGTAGAAATTTTATCTGGCAGGTTTCCATTGAAGAAAACAAAACCATGGTAGCTATTTTCATTTTAAAAAAAGGATTCAATACAGGCAAATGCTGCCTGAAATTTCACTGGAAAGCTGAAAGAGTAGGCTCGGGGCCGAGACTCCAGGAATGACTCCCAGAATGACTCCCAGAACAACACTGCCAAATTAGCCTGCAGGGAAGATGCCTTCTCTGCCATAATGAAGAAGGTGGGGAATTGAGAAGCTTCTATCACTTCCACTCCAGCTCTTGACCCCACAAAGCTAAAGAGTAAGCATGATATGCTGCTTCAGTCACTGCAATAAGAACAAAACCACTGCAACTGTCACTGCAGTCATCGTGGACCCTCACTAAGGGGTCAAATGATAGGATCACTGCTACTAAAAAATCCAGCATCTCCTCTACCTTGATTTGCAGCAGAAAATAGCCAAGCCGTATTCCAAATATCACACAAGTATATCTAATTGGTGGAAATGGATTCTCGTCCAGAGCCCCAGCAGGCTTTCCAGCCTCCACCATATAGAAAGGCACACTAGAATAACGGAATAAGTGCTGAGTGTAAAACCTATAGGCCAAGACCCAGTCCATAGAAAAATGAAAGAAATTGCTATTCCTCAGAGTTAGGAAGCATCTGGTGGTCATTCCTAGAGTATCTCAGGAATGTTTCATAATAGGGCAACTAAAGAAGCAATATGGAGTCCAGTAGTCATCCTAATTGGAAAGATAGCTACCATTTCCAGAGCATCTACACATCAGCACTTCAGGTGCACATTATACAGGTTCTGCAAATTAATCCTGTACGGTAGATATTATCTCCATTTAAGGTAATGAAACCGAGTTCTAATTTAAGTGACTTTTACAGACATACAACTAGTAAGTGACAGAGTAAAAACTGGAGGATGGACTCTAAACCCAAAGCCCAGGAACCTCCTACTGTGCCACACTGTCTCTCAGTGTTAACTGAGCCACCAGTTCCCAAGTTTTGAAAGAAAATTTAGTTCTAAGTCCTGCAAAGTATTGGCATCACAGCTTTTGATAAATCCTGTTCTGGATAAGACTGAGTCTGAAATTGGGGTTTCTACAGCCCACAGGTAAAGAGGTAGTCCAATGAGACAAGAAACATAAGTTAAAAACCGGTGCTATAAGTCTCTGTGAGTGACCAAAAGAATGGCAAATGTGTTTTAATTACACAACTTGAAATTATTTAAAATATGCATACAGAATTAAACACTTTTGGAGAAAGTCTGAACCAGACTTTGATCCAGGAAAAGGGCCTCACATTTACTGTAGTTTATTCCCACGGAACATTGGTTCCATGTTCTGCTACCATCTGCCCTTACTCTTGTCTTTAAACCAAGGAGCTGGTGCCCCTTGAATTTATGTCATATCCCATGGCCCCATACATGGCAGTTGCTTGGAGGTCTTTCTCACCTTGCATCGATTTTGGACTCCCTTGTTCCTAAGACAGCAATGCCTATCCTTCGATTTATCTCTTAACAGTCACTTGGGACAATTACTTCTTCTGATTGAGTTTTAGCCTCCTGAATTCTATGTTCCCCTCAACAATAAACAGTCCATAGCAGTCCCGGGAAAAACAAGAATAGTGAAGGAAAAAAAAAAGAAAAAAACAGAAAAATTGGTTCTGCCCTAATGAAAACTATGTAAAAGAGCTGGAACATTGTATAAAATTCTGATAATTAGATAACAAAGATCACATAATGGAACCAAGAAATTTTTTGAAAAGCAATAAAGAAAGTGGTAAAAGAAAAATACTGTCAATGAAGATTTGACCGCTCACAAATTCAAAGAGGCCATGATCAAAATATATTGAAGAAAAAAAAATAAACCATATGGATAAGTGGTGAACAAATTCTGCTGAGGCCTGCGGTTGTTGAATTTGGGGTTCAACTTGGAACTACTAAAAATATGTTTACCAAATACTGAAATGTAAGAATTCAAGATCACTTTTTAAAATTTGAGAAACTTAAATATAGGAAATAAGAGGAAGTACTATTTCATAAAGTAAAGATTGGACTTGTGGAACTCATTACACCAAGAAAGTGGTAGAAATGAAAAATGTAAATTAAACCCCAAAAGATTTGGGGAAATGTATGAATGACCAAGCCAGAAATAGCTACTAAGAAAACCTAGATCATAACTAAGTTTTAAGATTGCCCTCAAGCCTTCCTTCTACGAAGAAGATTCTGAGCGGGATGAACTGCACCAGAGATAGCCAACCAGGCTGGTAGCCCCACAGTGGCTAGAAGATTAACTATATTCAGAGAGACTGAGTAAGTAAATAAATGTATTAAAGATAATGGGAATCAGATTTCTTACTATTAGGGAAGGGAGGTACAAATTTAGAAAGGGGGAAAGCTAGAGTGAACCTAGATAGCAGTGTGAATTAATTATTTTTAATATGGGAAATAGATATAGAAATAAATATAAATGTAATTATATGCATATGTGTTTATACACATATATATATTTCCCAATTCTCTCTTCAGAGAGGGCCTGGGTGCAGTTATATCTCAGTAACAATGAGCACATCTACTATTCAAATATGTATTTCTAAATATCACGTTCCACTAAAAGAAACCAAGCCTTCTTGGTGAAACGGTTGATTCCAAGACTAGGGCAGGGAAAGAACAAAATGATCCTGGAATATTTATGTCATGGGGAGGGATCTAGAATCACCTTCGAAAGCTATCGAATTCAGTATTATCAATTCTCTGTCATATTACCAACAGTTAATAAATATAACACCTCTGTAATTTATGCCTCAGAACATTAATTTTATGAGATAACAACAGATATTTAAAAGGAGTGAGGGGAAGGAAGTATAATTTACATAGTCAAAGTTTGCGAAAGGATAGGTATACACGACCCAGTTTATGTGCCTCTCCAGATTTTCTTGTCCCCACATCCTTCTCCTATGCCATCAGTCACATGGCTTCATCTCCTAGCACAGCACTGTGGGTTGTCTCAGCCTCCCCTAGAGTGTGAACAAGGCTTTAACAAAGACACCACAAATCCTCTGCAGAGGCTCCACAGGGGCTCCAGTATGCCAGATATAACCAAAGGTCCAAGGCCATGTTGAGGAGCATAGGATCTCCTCAAACCAGCAACTGAAGAAAAAGATCAAGAAAGGCAATCCCTAAGTGCAGCAGTGTTAATACTTCATGGGTAAACTTTGAGCAATGGAAAATGATTCCAAAGTGTGGTGGTTCCACACAACCTGTCTGGAAGGCAAAGCCCTTGCCTGGTCATAAGCTGCTTTCTCTTATGAAGCTGTGACCAGCTGAGCAATGCACAAGAGAGGCATTTGCTTTGCCTCTCTCTGTCACTTCCCTTTTTGCCTCATTCTTGCTGCTTTAGGATTACATCTCCCAATAAACCCTTAGGATGTAAACTTTGGCTCATGGTTCCTTTTTCTAGGACATATGAGTTAAGATAGAACTTTTTTTTTAAGTTAAACAGGTTTCTTCACAAGACTTCTATGAGCTTTTCACATGCCAATGTGCATTGTGACTCTCCAAAAATGGCATGTGCTGCAACCCAATTATATTTTTTATGAGTTTCAAGTATACAGTACATTGGTTAGGCATTTATATGGTTTATAAAATGATCCCCCTAATTCCTCCTTCTCTCCTCTGGATTTCCACCTAGCCGATATATTAATGCTAACTGCATTCCATATGCTGAGCTCCTCATCCTTGTAACCAATTATCATCTACTAATTTGTACTTCTTTAACCCTTCACCACTTTCTGCCAGCCCCTCAAACCCCTATCCACTCTGTCCGTCATCAAATTGTCCTCTATATTTGTGAGTCAGTTTTCGATTAGTTTGTTCTTTTTGTTCCTTAGATTCTGCATATAAGTGAAATCATATGGTATTTATATTTCTCTATCTGACTTATTTCACTCAGCATAATAATCTCTAAGTCTATCTATGTTGTTGCAAATGGCAGGATTTCATTTTTTTAATGGCTAATATTCCATTGTATATATGAACCATACTTCTTTATCCAATTGTCGGCTGATGGGCATTTAGGTTGCTTCCATTATCTTGGCTATTGTAAATTGCGCCGCCATGAACATAGGAGTGCATAGATCTTTACAAATTATTATTTTGGTTTGCTTTGGATAAATACCCAGAAGTGCAATTGCTGGGTCAAAAGGTATATCCATTTTTAATTTTTTGAGAAACCTCCAGACTCTTTTCCATAGCGGCTGTACCAATTTGCAATCCCACCAATGGAGTTTGAGAGTTCCCTCTTCTCAGAATCCTTGCCAACACTTGTTGTTCTTTGATTTATTGATGATAGCCATCTGACAGGTGTGAGGTGACATCTCATTATGGTTTTAATTTGCATTTCTCTGATGATTAGTAACCTTGATAATCTTTTCATATGTCTATTGTCCATCCATATTTCCTTTTTGGAGAAGTATCTATTTAGGCCTTCTGCCCATTTTTTAATTGGATTGTTTTTCTGTTGTTGAGTTGTATGAGTTCTTTATATATTTTGGATATTAACCTCTTATCAGATGTATCATTAATGAATATCTTCTCCCAATCAGTCAGTTGTCTTTTTGTTTTGTTGATGGTTTCCTTTGCTGTACAAAAACTTTTTAGTTTGATGTAGTCCCATTTGTTTATTTTTCCTTTTCTTACCCTTGCCTGAGGATATATGTCTGAAAAGAAATTACTATTAGTAATATCAGAGAGTTTACTGCCTATGTTTTTTTCTAGAAGTTTTACGGTTTTCGGTCTTACATTTAAGTCTTTAATCCATTTTGAGTCTATTCTTGTATATGGTGTAAGAAGCAGGTCTAGTTTCTTTTTTTAGTTTTATTTTTTGCATTTATCTGTCCAATTTTCCCAACACCATTTATTGAAGAGACTGTCTTCATCCCATTGTATATTCTTACCTCCTTTGTCACATATTAAGTAAGTATATAGATGTGAATTTATTTCTGGGCTCTCTATTCTGTTCCATTGATTAATGTATCTGTTTTTATGCTAGTACCATGCCTTGTAGTATAGTTTGATATCAGGTAGTGTGATACTTCTAATTTTATTCTTTCTCAAGATTGCCGTGGCTATTCTGAATCACTTATGATTCCATGTAAATTTTAGGATTATTTATTCTAGCTCTCTGAAAAATGCCATTAGTATTTTAACAGGGATTGCACTGACTCTATATATTCTTTGGGTAGTATGGCCATTTTAATGATGTTGATTTTTCCTACCTATGAGCATGGTATATGCTTCCATTTATTTGTATCTTCTTCAATTTGTTTTTTCAATGACATAGTTTTCTGAGAACAGGTCTTTTACTTCCTTAGTTAATTTGATTCCTGGTATTTTATAGTTTTTGATACAATTGTAAATGGGATTGTTTTCTTAATTTCTCTTTCTGAAAATTCTTTATTTTAACATAGAACTCTTTTATGGAGGACATCTTGCAGAAATAATGGTCTATGTAGTGAAAATTTGAGGAAACCAGTATTGTAGACATCCATTATAAAATAATTTATCATTACATTGAATGTGCCACAAATTTAATCTTGTCTTCCAAAACATAACAATTAATACAACAAAATGTGTAAATAACACTATTATTCTTGAACCTAGGTTGTAAAATTAATGATATAAAATGAGGCTTCTCTAGAGGGTCAGAGGATGTGAAATGCTTCATAAATTACAATTAAATAATTATAACATAAATTCCTACCATGTTACAAACAAAAGTCTAAGCCTTTAAATACCGTTCTGAGGTGAGCATTATTATTATCTCCATTACCCAAAAAGAAAACTGAGGCAAGAGAAGTTTATAATTTGCCCAAGATGACACAACTTAGGAGTAGTGAGTCCAGAATTTAACCCATTGCCTGTATTCTAGTCACTACATCACCTCTACATTATGATTAGTTCCTACGTTGTACTCACCTCTAACAAATACACAAAACACAAGTGTTTTTGTTCCCACAAATAAATCAGGCTATTGAAAGAATCCAAGAACTTAGAAGAAAGAGCCTTTTGATGATCAAAACTGTCACAACCCATATCTTTGATGTGTTCTGCCTTTGGGCACCAAATGGGCACCAAAGGGGAACATCCCTGTTTTGTAAGACTGATGCTGGTAGTTGTGCCTCTCTCAGCTGGGATCTTTTCACAAGCCCCATGTGCCTTCATGTTCACCTGTTCACCAGATGAACAGGTAAGGGTGTGGAGGGAGAAAAAGGGACAATGGGGAAAAAGACCAGAAATGAGGGGGTGCACTAAATTCAGCAGAAAGTAGGGTAAAAATCCTAGGTATTTAAGACTAAAAAGAGTAGAATTAGATCAAGAAAGTCTCCAAAGAAGTAGGTATATGATTTAAGGTAATCGGAGAACAAGCAGGTATTAGCAAGAAGGGCAAAAGGAAAAAAAGGTGAGGGCCAGTCCCTCTGAAAATTCGATGCCTTTACCCTTTAATAGTAAAAATATTTTAGAACTTATAAGAATCATAAGTGCACAGCAAGAGAATAACCAGGAAATAGTGCAAAGAGTCTCTGCCCAACTATTTTTTTCTCTATTTTTTTTTTTTTTTTTTTTAGCACTAGTGTGACTTATCTGGTATGCAGAAATGTTGCACTGGAGAGGAGTAGAAACTAGAAAACTAAGTAAAAAAATCTCCAAAGAACTTGTAGAGAAGGGATCCAATCCTATCAGCCTCATTGCTATATAATTCTGAAATGAAATTGATATATCATATACATATATACAACTTCAATAAATGAATATACTACCCTAACTATAATATAAAGGGTAGATAAAAATAATTCAATTGCTCTAAAGATCAAGTACAGGAGAAGGATGCTTGCTCTCACTACTTTTATTTAAAATAGCATTGGTAGTTCTAGTCAAAGCAATTAGGCAAGAAAAACAAACAAACAAACAAAAAAGGCATACAAATCAGAAAAGAGAAGTAAAACTGTCAATATTTACAGATGACATGATATTATATATGGAAAACTCAAATACTCACTCAAAAACTGTTATAACTAATAAATGAATTCAGGAAAGTTTCTAAATACAAAAATGGTATACAGAAATCTGTGGCATTTTTAAATACTAACAATGAACTATTAGAAAGAGAAACTAAGAAAACAATCTCATTTACAATTGCATCAAAAAGAATAAAATATGCAGGAATAAGTTTAACCAAGAAAGTAAAAGACCTGTACACTGAAAATTATAAAACATGAATGAAAGAAACTGAAGAAGACACAAATAAATGGAAAAATAGTCTATGTTCATGGATTGGAAGAGTTAATATTGTGAAAATGTCCATACTACCCAAAGCAATATACAGAGTCAGTGCAATCCGTATCAAAATTCCAATGCATTTTTCACAGAACTAAAACAATTAATTCTAGAATTAGATCACAAAGCCCTGTATAGCCAAAGCAATCTTGAGAAAAAAGAACAAAGCTAGAAGTATCACAATCCCTGATTTTAATCTGTACTACAAAACTATAAAAATCAAAACAGTATGGTATTGGCATAAAAACAGACACAGAGATCAATGGAACAGAATAGAGAGCGCAGAAATAAACCCACAGCTATATGGCCAATTCATTTATTACAAAGGAGTCAAGAACATACAATGGGAAAAGGACAGTTTCTTCAATAAACAGTGTTGGGAACACTGGACAGATACATGCAAAAGAATAAAACTAGACAACTATCTTATACTATACAGAAAAATTAATTTAAAATGGATTAAATACTTGAATGTATGACCTGAAACCATAAAATTCCTGGAAGAAAACAAATAGTAAGTTTCTTGTCGTCGATCTTAGCAATGTTTTTTTTTTGGATCTGACTCCAAAAGCAATGGAAACAAAAGCAAAAATAAACAAATGAGACTACATCAAACTAAAAAGCTTCTGCTCAACAAAGGAAACCATCGACAAATCAAAAAGGCGACCTACTGAATGGAAGAAGATATTTGCAAACCATACATCTGAAAAGGAGTTAATATCCAAAATATACTATAAAGAACTCATACAACCTGACATCAAAAAACAATCCAATTAAAAAATATGCAGAGGACCTGAATAGCTATTTTTCCAAAGAAGACATACAGATGACCAACAGCAACATGAAAAGATGTTGGCCATCACTAATTATCAGGGAAATGCTAATAAAAACCACAATGAGATATTACCTCATACCTGTTAGAATGGCTGTTATCAAAAAGATAAGAAATAACAAATGTTAGAGAGGATGTGGAGAAAAAGAACCCCTTGTACACGGTTGGTGGGAATGTAAATTGGTGTTTCTGCTATTGAAAACAGTATGGAAGTTCTTCAAAAAATTAAGAATAGAACTACCATATGTTCCAACTATCCCACTTCTGGGTATTTATCCGAAGACTATGAAACACTAATTTGAAAGGTATATATACCCCTATTCATTGCAACACTATTTACAATAGCTAAGATATGGAAACAACCTAAGTGTACAACCTGAGTGTCTATCGATAGATGAATGGGTAAAGGAGATGTAGTATATATGTACTACTCAGACATAAAAAAGAAGGAAATCTTGCCATTTGCAACAACATGGATGGATCTTGAAGGTATTATGCTAAGTGGAATAAGTTAGATGAAGAAAACACCATATGATATCATTTATATGTAGAATCTAAAACAAACAAACAAAACAAAACAAAACGAACTCATAAAGAGAACAAATTTGCAGTTACCAGGAGGGAAGAGGATTGGAAGGAGGGCAAAATGTAGTGTATACAAATGCCAGAATATAATGTTGTACATCTGAAATATATATATAATGTTGTTTACCAATTTTATCACAATAAAAAAGTGATTTATACTAAAATTATTTGTGTTTCAATATGTAAATGCTTGTGCAAGACTACAGTAGTAGAAAACGATGAAATAGTCTGATACATGCATTTACTCTTTATGAATATTATCTTTTGAGAAAAGATCAAAAACCATTCTGTATGAGAAGTATGGGAAAATGTAAGAAGTGTAAGTACCGTGCTTCCTAAACTTTATTATAATACACGCTTACCTCTAGCATCTTCATATTTGAAGGCAATAATAAGGAAAATAGGGGCTTTACCTTGACCATCAAGATAGTCAAAAGGTGAATGGGAAATAAGGTGATTTTTTATGTGTGGGGCAATTCTACACATTGCAGGGACATCTTGCATCCTTGGGCTGTGCCCACTACATGCTAGTGGTGCTTCACGGTAATGCCCCTACAGATTTCAAAAATTTCCCTATTGAGAACCACTGATCTAAAAGTTTTCACCCAGGAACAGACTATCCTCTTGAATTTCAGTGTACATCCACTTTGAGCATTGTAGAAGCTGACTTCACTGGCAAGATTTCTAAATTCTCTTTTTGGGGAGAAGAGGGAAAAGCAGCTATATTATAAGTAAGTCTATTAAACAAATACAAACTGAAAAGCTGGTGATTATACATTAGCTACTACATGATCATTCAGAAAACTGAAACACTCATGTAAATAGTACCATTCTTTCACTAAATCATAAAAGATAAAGTTTCTGCTCCCTAAAATTGAAGGTTTGCATATTCTGCTTCAAATAAATGGGTAACTGCAACTCTCTCATATCATTAGATATCTTGCAACTTGGACCTCTATGCTAAGATTCTGGGAACTTCAGAATATTAAGAGTCAGAATTTTCATGTGAGAGAAATCTTCTAACTAGAAAAGAAACAAAAACATTGAGCTACTATTGTGCATCAGCCTTTAAGTAGGTCACTTTACATATAACTAAATAGGTTGATCCTGCTACAATCCTATAAAGTGGGCAGCATAATCACTGTCATTTACAAATGAAAATCCTGAGGCTTAATAAGGTTAAGTAATTTGTCCAAGTCATATAGTTCATGGCAGGATCAGGTTCCAGGTCCCCATTCAGGTCAGAACCCTAAAATCAATCATCACGCTGCCACCAAAAAATCAAAGGGAAGCTAACGTGGAAAACAGTACAGAAGTTCTTCAAAAAATTAAAAATAGAACTACCATATAATCCAGCAATCCCACTTCTGGGACATGAAAACAGGTTCTCAAAGAGTTATCTGCACCCCACATTCATTACAGCATTATTCACAATAGCCAAAATATGGAAATAACCTAAGTATGTCCATCAACAAATGCTTAGATAAAGAACACGTGGTATATATACAATAGTATTCTATTTAGCCATGAGGAAAAAGGAAATCCTGCCATTTGCAAAAACATAAATGGATCTTGAGGGGATTATGCTAAGTAAAATAAGCCAGAAACAGAAAGTCACATACTACACGATCTCACTAAGATGTAAAATCTAAAATAGTTGAACTCATAGAAACAGAGTAGAGTGGTGGGGGGGCTGTAGTAAAGCAGGGCTAAGGAGGGATATTGGCCAAAGGGTACAAACTTCCAGCTATAGACATGAATCTAATATACAGCATGGTGATTATAGTTAATAATATTCTATTATATATTTAAACATTGCTAAAAAAAAAAAAAGATCTTAAATGTTCTCACCACAAAAAATAAATGATGATTATATGATGTGATGCAGGTGTTAGCTAATGCTACTGGTAATTATTTGCAATATATAAGTGTATCGAATCAAAACTTGAACACCTTAAACTTATGATAATGTTACATTCAATTAGGTCTCAATAATGCTGGAAAATTTTTTAATAAAAAAAAGATCAGGGAAGAAAGGCTGCCATGTTTTATATCTCATCTATATGCCGCCTCTGACTTGCATTTTCATAATCATCATCCTCCCATCTCAGGTAGAGGTAGATATTGTCATCACCAAGACGAGCAAACAAGCCCAGAGAGACAAACATTTGACAAACAGTCACATAGCAAGAATCTATCAATGGTGAGGTTTAAACCCAAATCCTGGCTTTTTACCACATTATTCACAGTGGCCATGACATGGAAGCAACCAAAGTGTCCGACGATAGATGATTGGCTAAAGAAGTTGTGGTACATATGTACAATGGAATATTACTCGGCCATAAGAAGAGACGAAATACTGCCATTTGCAACAACATGGATGGACCTCGAGATAACTATGCTAAGTGAAATAAGCCAGACAGAAAAAGTTGAAAACCACATGATATCACTTATATGTGGGATATAAACCTAAAAGCAGCAAACAAACAAGACAACCAAACAGTCATGGACACAGACAACAGACTAGGTAGGAGGGAGAGGGAGCGAGGAGGTAGTGAACACAATGCAATATATGTGTGTGTGTGTGTGTGTGTGTGTGTGTGTGTGTGTGTGCAATATATGTGTGTGTGTGTGTGTGTGTGTGTGTATTATTGTTGTATGTATATATATATATAGCAATATATATTGTATATATTACTGTTGAATTGTATACAACAGTAATATATATTACTGTTGAATTGTATACCTGAAACTTACTGGATTTTGTTAACCAATGTCACCAAAAAAATAATAAATTTTAAAAAATAATTAAAAATTTTTTTAAAAAGAATTGTTAAGAAGGCCCAGAAACCAAAAGTAATCCAAGCCTAAAGAAAACAAGGGCTCTGTCAAGCAAGAATGTTCACCGGAAGGAGGAAGTCCAATGAGAAGTATGCTATACTCATTTGGGCAAAAATGTAGGGACAATCAAAAGCAAAATATTTAACCAGACATTTTAAGGAGACAGAAATGCCCTGGCAGACCTCCTTATGTTTAGAATCTCAGAGCAGACATATGAAATTTACAAATATAAATGCAACTAAGAAAGAACATAAAATATAATATAGCTTATATATAGTTTTATCACAAAAACTGACAGTCCCGTTAGAATGACCCTCAAAGCCAAGTTGATTCCACCTAAAAAGACTTAACAGAAAAGGTTGAATTCAGTGAACTGAAGAGAGAAAGAAGTTTGGTAGAATGCAAGAGTTTTGGATGTGAGGACAATCTGGCTGCGACATCTGTCACCTCATTGATCACCAGGGTTCATTCGGCTGATCTGGCTGGCTAGGAGGATGTCCTCTTCCTCCCTCACCGCTCCATGTGCGTCCCTCCCAAAGCTGCGCACTCGGTCGAAGAGGATGACCTTCCCCTGTAAAGGAGAGGACTGTTCTTCAATCAAGGGTATACAAGTAGCTGCTCTCCCTGCTAGAACTTCCAAACAAGCTCTCAAGAGTTTTGCCAGCAAGAGGGTAGATGGGTGCTGGGGTAGAAAGGAAACTGTAAGATAAGGTGCAAAAGAATGTCACCTCAATATATTTAATTTTAAAAAAGAATAGGCAATTAGGTAAAAAGAGGCAGGGGTTTGCTGTTGGAGTCCTTTCTCAACATTATTCTAAGAGATGAGATGACTGGGCCCCATTCAATGCTTGGGAAAGCCAATTCTCACTGCGGAGAGCAGGGCCAATTAGGATGGAGAGAGCTAGGAGCAAGCTAGAGAAGTCTGCAATTCAGAAGTATTGGGGCTTCACACTAACTGCTCTTGGTTACCTGTGAAGTGGGCACAAGGTCCCGAGCCAGTACTCCCCTATCCCTGGTCCCTTCTGGTCCTTCTACCACTCAAGATTCTACAGGAGCTTCAGATTTTCTTTCCCATGATATATAAATGTGCCTCCACTGCCCCATTCCAAAGGTATCAAACTTCATCTCTCAATCCACCCTGTGGAGGCCCTCCTCCTTTCCAGCCAGGGAACTCTCCTCCAAGGAGAGTAATTATCTCACAACAAATGAGCTAGTCTTGTTCATTTCCACTCTTTGGAGTCAAGTGGACCTGAATTTTATTACCAATTCCAGTATGTGCTTTTTGTGTCACCTCAGTCTTAGGTTCCTTCTAAAATAAAAACATAAAACTTCCTACCACATTATAAATTAGTAGAAAATATTAAATTTTAAAAGATAAACAGTAAAGGACATAACACAGTACCTAGCACATATGACTGTCCAATAAAGATTACTTTTCTTACTCACCTGGCTTTTCCATTCATATCTCTTCTCAGCCATCTTCCAGCCTGGAATTACCACTTACCATCAACTAATTCACATTTTGGGGAGACTAAACTCTCCTGTAAGAAATGCACATTGTCAAACCCTACTCCATCCCCATTTGCTTTCCACATACTTTGTACCATTTAATCTGGGCCAACTATAAACATATCCCTGTTATCTCTAAGTACTTACTTCATCACACATTCCTTCAGCCCTCATCCCAGAACCCAGGAATGTACACACAGAGAATTCGCGATAAATGCTTGGGCAATTTTCATTGGTAAGAGTGGGAAGAACTGGTGAAAATGCTGCAGGATGGACACAACCACCTGTTAGGCTGACTTAAAAAGAAAGATTTAGGTATTTTAATGAACAATCTACACATGGGTAACTATTGGTCATGCTTGCCCAAACAACTCAAGAGTAAATAAAATATCCCCTTTTTCTAAATTACAAGAGTAAAGAACTATTAGGATAATTATCCCACAACAAATGCCAGAAATAAGTGGCAATCTTAATTTTGTAGACAACTTCTGAAGTATATACTCTAGCCTTGCAAACACAAAAAGGAAAGGTATTAATACTACTCAGATTTTACTAATCTGTGAACCCCTGGCTAGAAAGCCCTAGGTTTGTCCTGTAATGGCAACTAGCCACTTTTTGGTGGACATAAAAGAAATTCAGTTTCTCTGGATACTTTTTTTCTCTGCTACCAGTGAGCTCAAGGGACTGTTAAACTCCTAAAGGAAAACCATTAAAAATAATAATAATAATCCAGAGAAAACAAAATACAGCTAGTTAAACTATCACCAATAAGAAGCATAAACAGGAACAATTTTCAATTGCTTGGAATCAAAAGCTCAACTTTAAAAAACTTCAAAACAAAAATTTACTGTTTCCTGGACATCTGCAGTTGAAACAAACACAAAAACAGTTCTGGAAACTGCTGTAGTTTACTTCATACTGAGCGATTTCCAGGTGCAAAAAGGAACACTGGAGCAGAATAAAAAGTGAAATGAACATGAACCACGGGTTTTTTTAGGGCCATCTTTATATATACCTTTCTGGTTGGTAACTCCGTGCAGATATGTAGCATGTGGCATTATGTTCTACCTGTTTGAGGAAAGTCTTACCTGGGGGACAGTTTTAGGCAGATTTCCCTCTGATAAGCTTCATACAGACTTCCAGCTCTGAGACCCTCAGGGAAAGGGCCTAGTTTAAGATTATTTGTCATTGTCCTTCTGCCTGAAACAGCAGGCAGAGTAAGAGCCTTTGATGGTGAGTGCCATAGTTTTAAGAGCAGAACTGCCAGGCAGCTGTGTGTGCTCTCCAGACTGTGGAACAAGCAATAAAAAGAAAAAAGCAAGATGAGAATTGCCAACTTCTCGCAACAGGGAGTCATAATTGTAAGAGCCAAGCTGGTCATTTTTCCATACAGCCATCCCCAAGGTTGGCATCTGACATCAGTGTGGAGAATGACATCAGAGAGTCCCCAATCACCTGCTTGACTGACAAGTTTGTTCATGAAATGCCAGAGAAGCCAGAGATCAAGAAAAGAGGCAAAAGAGAGAATTGATGTTGTTCAAAAAGCTTTTACATTTTGTTCAATAGACTATTATTTCAACTAACTGAATAAAACCAGACTTGTAAAACAAGATATTTAAAAAAAAAAAAAATTTCCTTTTGGAGTTCAAAAGGGAAAAATAAAACTTGCAAATCTAGGTTTGGTTATATCAGATAAAGTTCCTAATTTACAAACAAGACAAGCCTGATGTTATGAACTGAAAGTTTAGGCACCTCTGAAATTTATATGTTGAAGTGCTAACCCCCAATGTAGCTATATTTGAAGTAAGGCAGAAATTAAGGTTAAATGAGGTCATAAGAGTGAAGCCCTGATCCAATAAGATTAGTGTCCTTATAAGAGACACCAGAGAGCAAGTGAACTCCTTCCCTCTCATCGCACATGGACAGAGGAAAGACCATGTGAGGCCAAAGTAATTGTCTGCAAGACAGAAAGGAAGTCCTCACCAGAAATCAGCCCCTGCCAGAACCTTGATCTTGGAGTTTATCAGCCTCCAAGACTGTGAGAAAATAAGTGTCTATTGTTTAAGTCACACAGTCTGTGGTATCTTGTTTTGGCAGCCTGAGTAGACTAAGACAGAGGGCTAACTCCAGCCAAAGGAAATGAAGGGCTTGCAGAACTAACTAGAGGTTGAAGAACCAGCTGAAAACAGGAAGAATCCAAGTCACTTCCAGAGAATAAGAAATCAGGTACTGGCTATACCAGGATAGGAAGAGAAAAAATCACGTCCTTTCCACTTCCATAATGGCCTGCTGACATGTGAATTATGCCAAGAGATAATCACAGTGCGGCAAGGTCTTAAGTCAAAAGGAAATTAGGATATTTTCCAAGAAAGAAGAATGGAGTAGTCTAAATTTTAATTTCTACAACACTAAATATCATTACAAATTTCTAGTGGGCTCACCATTCTCCTGGTATTTTTTTTTAAATAGTGAACTCTAAACAAACACCTGCCCATAGGTAGAGCTGTAGGGTCAGACTTCTCTGAGCTCCAGGCCTATACATTGCCTATCTTTGTAGCTAACTTTCTAACTGTCAGGACTGCATGGCACTTGGAGGTCCTTGATCAAAAACATCAAGCTAAAAAGAAATGTTATTGACCACTACACACTATCATTTACTCATTGGTTCCATGGTTCCAGTACATTTGACTGGAACCTGACCTTCTGACTGCCCAATTACAATATTTATTGAACAAGTGCTATGTATCAAGCTTTTTGCAAAGGGGTTTTATCCACGCTGGCTTATTGTTTTTTCCAGCAAAAGACAGAGACAGAAAAGGATGTATAGAGACAGAGATATGAAGAGATCTTTAGCTAGACAGAGACACAAAAAGATGGAGACAGAAAGAAACTGAAAGAGACAAAGAGAAAAAAGGCGGAGAGAAAGCCTATGAAGACAGATGAAAATAGAAATAACTGGAAGAGAACAAAAATATTTGAGGCAGGTGCCATTAAACTTGACCAGAAGATCAGGAATTAATAAATGCTTCTAGAAGACAAGGAGGTCTCCAGATGAATTTTCTCAGACACTAGGTTCTGAGTCTCAGAGTCAGAGAGTGATTTGGGCTGCTGTTTCCTCAGCTCTCCTCCCATCCTCTTAGCAGCCCCCAGTATCACTTAGCCAAGGGAACGATAGTGCGGAGGAGATAGAAGCTCAGGGCTTTGTTAAATGATACCCTGCATCAGACATGAAAACACATGATGGCCAGAGCTTGATTTTCTGCAATAAAAGGATACAAACAGACAAACCAGACTGGAGTCTGCTGAGTGAGTTCCTAAGAAACACTTTGTCCAGGGCATTTCTCCTAGGTTCTGTGAGTTGCTTTGTAATATCTTTCTGCCAAAGATCATAGCTTATTTATCCTTTAAAATAGTCCATGAAGTCAACAGGTTAACAGTGAGCAAGAGAAAAGGTAATAAAGTAGTAGAAATATAGTTCCTATCCTCTATAACCTTGGAAACAGCAAAATGTACAAACTACGTAAATGTAAAACAACCAGAGTGTAAATAAGCAACGTATGAACAAGTAGAAAAGCACCAATGCCAATGCAATGCCAATGCACCAATGCCATGTATGTGGACAAGTCCTAGACTGAGGTCTTAAATCTGACAAACAAGTAATGACTTTTCTGGGCCTTAATGCCCTTATCTGTTCAGTAAGGCCAGGATTAAACAACCTGTAAGGCAACTTCCAGCTCAGTGAGGATGTCAGTCAGTGCTTTTAATGTATTGAGTAAACAGGGTAGAATTGGTCAGGGAAAGTTTATTAAAAGGGGGTAAATTTTCAGCCTGTTTCTGACTCTCCACAAATTATATTACACAGGATCATTAAAGTCTCTTATGCCCACCTAGAGGCCAAATCCAATTCTTGGAGTTAAGTTCAGAAAACAGCTTATTTGATTCTTCTGTTGCCTTTGCCCTGCTAGCCAGTTTGCCCTTCTTCAAATTTCTTCCTCTTTGATGTCCCCAAGACGCTCCTCTCCTGGGTCTCTCCATGTTCTCTGCCTCTCCTTCTCAGACTCCTCTCTGGTTCTTCTTCCACTCCTGCTTAACACTAATGATTCTGTGCTCTGGCCTTGGCTTTTCTCTTATTCTTCCACATGTTCTGGTGGACAGTCTGGCTACAGATACCAACTACATAGTCTCTCATTTTTATCTCTAACAGAGGTTCTTTTCCCAAGTTCTAGATCAATACAACAACCGCCATCTAGTTTCCAAATGCCTCAGCTGTAACAGATGCAAAACTGAACTCATCGATCCCCATCTACAACCTTGCCCTTTCCCTAGTTGAGTAAATGATGTCACAATCTACCCACACACCTGGAAGTCATCAAAGCCTCCCCTTCACGTAATTGGTCTTCAAGTCCCGTCATTCCACCTCCAACATATCTCACAAGTCCAGCCCCTCCTTTCATCCCCGCTGTCATATCCCAGCGTTAAGCACTCAGTCTCTTCCCCTCTCCCCTCCTTTCCTGATTACCCTTTCTCCTTGCTTACGCATTCCAAACACAGAGTAATATTTCTAACATAATCATGATCCCCCATACACCCACTCAATATTCATCCTTTATTGTCAAGCATTGATGAAATAAAATCTGAACTCCTTTGTAAGGCAAACACCGTGCATAGTATTCATAGCATGCTAGACCATTACACCTTGCATCACACTGTACTATGTTGTAGCTGCTTGATTGTGCCCATTTCATCTTTATATGCCCAGTGCTTAACGCCTTAACATAGGGGATCAAGAAACCACTGATTACCTTAGTGAATGAACGAACCAATATGTCAAATTTCCCCCTTTGTATAATATTTCATTATTTTTATTGTCCTTTCCTATAATAATGCCATGCTAAAATAAAAGTAAAGCTATAATCAATTTTCATTTATCTTACAGTTTTAAATCAGTAAGACCTTAAGTGAGCATCTAATTCAGTGGTTCTCAATGCTGTATTTACTGTGTATTTGTATCTATTGTGGCTATTTGAATGTTTTCATTGGGGGGAAAAACATTTATTAAAGAGCTTTACATCATTCTTGATGCAGAAAAATTTATACATAGTACCTTATATACTCTTTAACCTATTTCCCTTTTGCCCTGAGAATACTCTCTGGCAGTACTTATGGCTGCAGCATTTACCCCACGATAACTTGAGCATTACAGTCTTAACCTTACCCCTAAATTTTGCCAAGAAATATCTCACTTTTATTATCATTTTTGCATCGCTCTGGTATATTGATAGTCTTTGGAAACAAATGACATCATTCTATTTATAACATTGTTTTCAGTAGTGGTATTTCCATTTGCAAAATATAGTAATTCTCAGTCACTGAAAATGTCAAATCCTAGAAAACGTGGCATTCCTACACATAATGGTAACATCATTCTCGAACGGTTGTTAGCCAAAGATTCATTTGATGGATCAGATTTATGAATACATTTCTGTTAAATTAGGATTAGAGACAAGTTCTGTTTAGAAATAACTCCAAGAATAGTTTTTTATATTTTATTTTCATATTGAAAACCAGTCAGATTTGCTTCGGCCTCAAAGAGCATGCTTATATAAAATTAAATTAATGCTGGCACTTTTTTTTCCAGAAGGGAAATGGGTTAAAACTACCCATGAAGTAGAATCCTCTTTTTACTTATGAGACATGTGTAACTCAGAGATAAGGATACTTGAATGGGTCACCCAAGTGGTATGTAGTGGGTACAGGATTCAAATCCAGAGCTGTCTGTTTCCAAAGAACATGAGCTTTCCCTTGCCTGAGACATTGCCACATAGGCAGTGTAAAAAATGACAGAACAGGGAGAAAGGGATAGAGGGAAAGAAGAATGACACTTATATAGACATTGGATTCAAATGTGAGAACAACCCACAGTCATCGTGAATTGAGTGTGTAAGAGTGAACCATCCATTTGAACATATCGGAATTAAAAAAATTTTTAAAAAAGTGATGATTTAGCAAACACCTAATAACTGCTCCAGGCAATAATTATAGATAGATGCTTGTGAAGGTTAATTTTATGTGTCAACTTGACAATATCATGAGGTACCAGATTAAACATTATTTCTGGGTATGTCTGTGTGGATGTCTCCAGATGAGATCAGCATTTGAATTGGTGGACTCAGCAAAGCAGATTGCCCTTCCCACTGGAGGTGGGCATCATTCAATCCACTGAGGACCTGAGCAGAACAAAAAGGTGGAGGAAGGAGGAATTCATCCCTTTTTCTTCCTGCCTGGCTGCCTGCCTGAGCTGAGACATCTGTCTTCTCCTGCTCTTTGACTACTGGGCTCTACTGGGCTCCCCTGCTCTTCAGGCCTTTGGACTCAGACTGGTTTTCATCCATGAATCTAGAGACAATTCTGAAGGAAGTACCAAATTATTTTGAGCGTTATGGATGTTATTTGCCTCTCAAGACGAATATGTCTTAATGATACAATACTCTTACATGTATAAAAAGTCACACCTGTTACATTACCAGTCTTATTTCATTATAATCCTATACATGATTTTTCTTAAGACCCTATATAATTTTTTTCACATCCCCTAGATATCACTTGATACATGGGAGTAAATAGTAGAGGCAGAACTGGAAACAGGTGTCCGTTCCATGTTCAGGGCTCCTTCTGCTAGGCTCCATGGCCTCTCAGATTTTACTTTCCTTCTGGAGAGCACTAAAGACCTATGTTCCAAGGCATTTGAGAGAGACTAAAGAAGCTAAAGTGGGGGAAAGTATGACAGACTCCACATTTGTGAATTACTACACTGGAAGATTCACCAAAATCTCTCTAAAACTAAAGAATGTTATATTTAAAGTATGTTAGTCAAATATTTTACATTTGAGGGTAGGAGATCTTTCCCCCAAGATTTTTAATGAGAGTGATAATAGTTAATATTTGTTGAGCAATTACTATTGCCTATCATTGTTCTAAGTTATTATATGTTTGCTCATTTAATGTTTGAAACAATCCTATGTTGCAGATATACTATTCTTCTAGTTTTATAGATGAGAAAACTAAAATACTAAGAATTTAAGCACTCTTCCAATATTACACAGCTCAGGGATGAAGAGATAGCTCAGTGAGATGAAACTGATCCAGGATCTTTTTTTCTAGCATTTCCAGGATGCTTTTGCCTCTCCTATAAACCCTCTAAAAAAATTTTTATGTCCTTTTAACATCCACATCCCCTTTATAACACCGTCTGTCACCACAGCTTCTTCTCAGATCTTAGGTGAAAGCTAGAACATCATTTCGTCAATTACACTTACTAGTGTATACTATACTCTGCCTAAAGAACCATGTCCTAGAGAATAAAAGGAGGGGATAAGATAAATAGAAAAAGAAATAAATATAAATATACATATATATATATATACATATATATATTCATGTTGCTGAAATATCTCAACATCTGAATATTATCATATTTTCAAAATCTAAATAAATTGTAAGCATCTCTTAATCTGATTCTTGAGTATGGTCCCTTTTTATCTCAGAGCCTCCTGCATTCAAGACTCAGTTCATAAAGGGTACTGCTCAGTGCATGAATCTAAAGGACATGTGAATGTATTCCCTTCATTTTCCTAGGTTTTTACCTTATCTTTCTTTCCCACCCACTTCCCCACCACCACCACCACATAGACCTGTTTTTCATGTTCTAGTCTCTGGCCTTCTCCCTTCTAGGAAATCTATCTAATATCATAATTTATACAGAAGCTGGTAGATGGAAAGATCTCAACAGAATCCTGTGCCCCTATGAGTCTAGGTAAACAACCATTATTAAAATGTTATCATAAACATGAACAGAAACCCTTCAAGCTGGTGTCTGTCTTTTTTCATCCAATCCCCCATAGATCTCCTCAGCTTCTCAGAGGTACCTCAGGAGTTCCACAGAAAACTATTTGCCAAGAAATAATAAAGAAACTATGAAATCATACTATTTCTTGCTTTTATCTGGAACACTTACTGGAGTTCCTCCTAAACTTCATTTGGTTAAAAAAATTATAAAAGTACTATGGCTTAAGAAAAAGTTTGAAAACATATTATAGTCTAATTTTCTGATTTTACCGACGAATAAACTGAGGCTCAGAGAAGACAAAGGGATAAGATGAAAATCATAAATTTCCTTGGAATCTGTACAGCAAGATCATCTAAGTAAAACTTTAAAAAGATTTTTGATGGTCTTGGATTAGAGCTGAGGTTATAGATTTTACAACCTTCGGTTGGTAGGTATATAAAGATCTTTTGGGGTTCTTGTCCTCCCCTGTGAATGTACCCTCTCTATGGTAGCCCCCTTGAGGCACCCTGATACTGAATTGGCTGCTGCAGAGACCCTTAGAGCTCAGCTCCCTGCCTAAGATGTCCAACAAATCCTCATTTTTAGTAGGAAATGACTGAAAATAACCCAGATGTCTATCCAAGAACAATGGAACATTTTACAGCAATAAAAAGAATGAGGAAATGCTTTAGGACTAAAAAGAATTATCTCCAAGCTTTAGTCATATTAAAACATAACACCAGGATGATAGATAATTTGTGTAAGTGCGTAACACATCACTAGAAAGCTGTGGGGAGGAGAAACAGGTGCCTGGTAGAAATAGAGTAGTATGGGAGACTTCTCATCTTTAACTTCTCTGTACCTTTTTATTTGAATCACCTAAATGTACTCCCAATTGAAAAATAAATAATTTTGTTTTAAATCTAAAAAGCCCCAATTTCAAAATCTGCCTTGAATTTTTGTTTTAGTATCTGTGACTCTTAAAATCTGATTTGTTTTCTCTTTACTCTCCATGGGTACCTCAATTTCTCTTCCTTTACAAAAAAGAACTATGTGTCCCCTCATTTGATTTTATAATAAACTTGCTGCTGGCTTTAAATTCAGTTGCCCATGTTTACAGTATTCAATAAAGTCAGGCATAAAAGATAGTTGCTTCCTGAGGTTTTAAAACATTCAGCTTTCATGTATCTGGCTCCCTCTTATCCTCCAATCTAAGGCTGTCAGATTCTTCTTTCGTGCCCTGGCCAAATACACCATGGGCCCACAGTGGTCATATCTGAACCATTCTTTCTTCCAGGGACAATCATTAGGGCCCTGAGCTTCATGTCCTAATACCTGGTCAGAATGTATCCCACATCCTTCAAGCTAAAACTTCCTTCTTTAGTTAATCATATCCCAAGAGCAACTGAAATCTTAAATGTATAGATCATCAATCTTTCAGCAAGTATTATTGTAGCTACAAGTGTACTACTGTCACTAAAATAGGTGTATTATATTCCATACTTCATGCTCCAATAATTTTTTGTGGGTAGGGAGGTGGGGGTAGTGCTGAGAATCTCACCCTGCAGTGCCCCCTACTGGTCATTTTAAAAAGAGGTTGAAGGAATGGAGTTAATGGCAGTGACTTTCTAAATGGTGCTGAGAGACTATTTATGTGGTAGGGTTGAGAGTTTTTTTCCACACCCCCTTCAAATTGGGGATCATTTTTGTACATATGCCATCCTGGTTACAAACTTACAGAGTATACCTATGAGTCACATTGGTGATGACCCAGTGTCAACAGAGAGAGAGGCACTTCAAACTCCTGAGGAAGCCAGGGGATTAGAAGAGGATCTCGCTAGAGAGAGAAACAGAATACCTCAAATCTTAAGAGCTCCTCCCTCCCTGTCCCCACCTCAGACAAGGTGGCTACAATAGAACATAAAATCAGTTTCTTCCACCTAAAACTCTATGCTGAAATTCTCCTTGGATTTTTTTTCCCTCGTGAGGTTTCCTTCTCTTTCAACCTGCAAATAACTCTGGGAGGGTTAAATGAATTGATTTTGCATTTGAGTTAATGTGACTTCCTTGAACTGGACTGGCATTGTCTAACAACTTGGTTTAGGGTTAGTTGGAACTGAGAGTTTTAAGGCTTGTATTATGGAATCTGGAGCATGTACAAGACAGGAGGCCCAGAAGCCTGGGGCGTAAGGGCCTCTGGGTGTCCAGTCTGTTTGCAGCCCCATCTTTGTGAATGCTTAATCTTACCCTGGTAAAGCAGGACATTCAGATGGGGATCTTCCCATTACCAAGAGTGGGCTATACCCTAAAGCTTAGAAAATAGATGCCAAGGCCATCCCTGCAGGATTTGCAAGGGGGCAACCAAAAACAATTGTTCTTCCAAAGGAGCACACCACCTTCCTCCTGACAGTATAAAAAGTAATATAAGAATTAATTAGGAAAGGAAGAAGCTGGAGGGTAATGGGATTTTCTTTAAAGAGTATTGTTTGTGCCCCAAGAGTCCTCCCCACCATGGACAAGGAGAAGGTGGTGCCTCCTCCCACCCCCACCTTATGCAAAGTGAGGGACTCTTCAAGTGAACAACTTGGAGAGTTGGTATTTGTTCCCTGGAGAATGCAGGACTGACGCCTGACTCACCCCTCAAGTGTTGAAGGTGAGCAGCAGCTTTTCTCCTTGCACCTCTCACATTCTGAAAGAAACTAGTCTTCGCTTCCTGGCAGCTCCTTGCCTCATGGTCAGAGGTCTCACACTTATCTATTCCCATATCATGGCAACCACTCCAGAAACAGTTATTTCTATCTTAGTTACTTCAACCTCTTGAGTTCTAGGCAGAGAACTAAAGACTCATAATGTGCTTACAGTTAAGGGACTTTTTGGTCCAAGACATCTGTTTGGAACTTTTAAAATGCTGGGGTTGTAGGGGTGGACAGCAAATTGAGAGGTAGGATTCATTGAAATTGCCTCCACTTCTGTCCTCCCACCAGTGACCCTAGGAAAACAAACAAGAGTTCCAGTCCTGGCTTTGCCTAAGACTTTGGAGCAGCCTTGACACCAGATAAGCCTCAGAAGGCCAGAGTTTGGGCTGGTGTGTTTGTCTGCCACTTCCAGAGTCCTTAAACCTGGGCATTTCCTTCCTATTAACCTCAAAGAGTAAACCCCAAATTAGCTCACTTTCTAGTCCTCCCCACACACCTTCTCAACCCCCACTTGCCAGACCCTGGTTTCTTTCCCTCAGCTTCAGGATTCTGAACCCTGACCCTGTACTCCAACTATAAACCCCAATCCATACCCCACAGGGATTAGAAGGACTTCTTCCATCTCCTCTCCTGCAGCTCCAACTCTGTAGTCCCTCCATCAGCAGATTTTTCCACTGCCTCAAGATTCTTCCACTGCCACAAGGCGTCATCCTCAAGACTTTGGTCCCTTGAGATTTCATTCTGATACTCCTGTCTGTCTTCATCTGGGATGCATTGATGAAGGTGTTGAGTCAGCTAATGACAAGGACTTAGCTCCTGATAATTCAGGCTCCCATTGTCCCACCAAGGCAAGTTCTCATGGTGCTCCATCTCCCCAGTTGATCCTAAATTGCCTTTTCTCATGCTTAGCTCACCTATGATAAACCTCATTTCCATCCCTGTCTTTGACCCCTGCAGATTTAGCACTTACTCATGCTCTCCTGGTATTTGAACCTCAGCTTCTCTCACAATAATATCTGGGTCAACTCCCTGATCCAGCTCCATAGCACAGAATAGCCTACATGGATTACCTTAACCCTATAACATAATTATTATTGTTATCCCTGTTTTATAGATGTGAAAACCAGGTAAAATGAGCTTAAACTGCCTGCCCAAGGAAATCCAACTATAGAACCCAAAATCTTATCACCCACACCAGTGGTTCTCAAACTATAGTGGGCATCAGAATCACCTAGAGGAATTTATGAGATTACCAGGGCCCAATACCAAAACTTCAACTTAGTGCCTGGCATATGATCTGATCGTTTGCAAAGTGCAGGTCTGGGGACTGCATTTTGAGAAACACTCACCTACACTCTTGCTTCTTATACTCTTGACTGCACTTTAGAACAGACCAATTAAATCATAATCATTAGAGGTGTAGCCCAGGCATTGGTACTTTTTAAAAGCTCTTCATATGATTCTAATGTGCAGAACTACTGAATATATCTCTGCTACTCAATGCATAGTCCACAGGCAGCATTGGCATCACCTGGGTCCATTCAGACCTAGTGACGTGGAAGATCCCCAGGTGATTCATATCTCATTCAAGTTTAAAGAAGACTGATAAACACTCTACTGCCTTCCAGCTGCTCAGCCCATTACTAGGGATCCTGGAAATCACTGCATCAGAATTCAAACAGAGAAACAAAACCAGTAAGTATATTAAGAGATATATTACAAGGAATTGGCTTACAAGATTGTTTGGCTGGTGAGGCAAGTCCTAACTCCATAGGATAAGCCATCAGGAAGGGCAGGCTGCACAACTGAAAGTACTATCCCCAGGCAAAATGTCTTCTCTCAAGGCATCAGACCTGCTTTTAAGACCTTTCAAGAGATTAAATCAGGCCCACTCAGATTATCTAGGATAAACTCCCTTACTTAAAGTCTACAAAATATGTTCATTGCAACACTGAGATTAGATTTTAATTGACTGAAGACTTAGCCTAGCTAAGTTGACACATAAACTGACCATCACAACCACTGAGAATGCTTGATTTAGTAAACAGAGCTCACAGTCGGCACATTGCCTGTTATGTTCAACCAGAGTAAACAGTAGGTCAGTATGTCTTTATCTAAGCATTGATGAGTCAGCTGATAAGTGATTAACTCCACTTTCTTTAACTTTTATCATTGACTTCCCTTTCCCTTAGGTGCTCACAAATCACGATGATAAGGAAGCAAGAAGAATCTTCTCTAAACGGGAACAACAGCTGATTAAAAAATAAGAACTGGCCACATAAGCGACAAAGGGTCATTATCTTATGTGGGTCTATAGACATTTTACTTGTCTTCTAGCCTGTGCAAATTATAAAAGATTATTAATTATCTCTATGAGCTGGACTCTGGACTTCAAATAATGCACCCCAGAATTGTGATATTGTTTAGCAGCCATGTCACATTATTGAGTTATTTTGAGCTTGAAATGTACTGAATAATTCTCCATGTAAATTCTTAAAAAGCTGGATGTCCACCTCATCTGTACTGTTAATTATTCAAACCATATTTGAGATTTCACATTTCTTCCTTTATTCATTTATACAGTAAATATACTAGGCCCAAGACACAGAGTCACGGACCTCCCAGTGAAACGGGAGGGCAGAACTGTGTGAGAAGTAATGTAATAGAGATGAGTACAAAGTTAAAATACATTTTGCAAATTTTGGCTTATTCTTACAACGTACAAAAATTCTCTGCTTCTGTTTTCAAGTGAATAACTATCCAACCCAGCTTGATCTTAACCACAAATTTAATAACCACATTTTATATTTTTGTCCAAATTTTTACTAATATTTTAATAGCATTGGTTGATACCTCAAAAATCAGTGCTCTTAGGGTGTGACTAATTATTGTAGTGGGTTGAATGGTGGTTCCCAAAAAGATATGTCCACATCCTAGCCCCTGGAAACTGTGAATGTGATCTTGTTTGGAAACAGGGTTTTACAGATGTAATTAATTTAAGAATCTCAAGACGAGATCATCTTGGATTACCTGGATGAGCCCTAAATCCAATGACAAGTATCCTTACAAGGGACATCCATGGGAGACACAGGGAGAGGAGAAGGTCATGTGAAGACAGAGGCAAAGATCAGATTTATACAGCCACAAACCAAGAAGCACATGGAGCCCCCAGAAGCTGAAAGGGGCAAGAAAGTGTTCTCCCCTAGAGCCTTTTGAGGGTGCACAATCCTGCATACACCTTGATTTTGGACTTCTGGCCTCCAGAACTCTGAGAGAATAGATTTCTGTTGTTTTAAGCCACCAAATTTGGATAATTTATTGTAGCAATCCTAGAAAATTAATACTGTGTGCTTAACCACTACCTGTTGTGTGTTTCCTTGTTGAACATACTAATAGGAGTTAGATGTTGTGTGAAGGAGGCATCAAAAGAACGTAGAGACTCAGGGACACAGGGTTAGCGGTCAAGTTAAAGAAGAGAGCTATGAATGACAGGAATATATATCTATGAGTTTATTTCAGCAATAATTGATCCTGATTTGGACTTTCGAGTGGATTTGCTCACCGGGAGGGAGTGAGCAAATAACCAGAGAAAATAACCAATATTTAGTGTCACAGTTATTACATCTCTCTTTGTAAGTAAATCAATTTCCATTCTGGTTTCAACAGGAGTTAAGTCAGTCCCTCAGGATAGTAGTTGTGACTCCACAGACAGACTGCTTGAGTTTAAATCCTGAATCTACCCTCACCAGCTCTGAGACCTTGGATATCACCACTCACTTGCTGTGGGAGCTCAGGCAAGAACCTCCTTCCTCTGAGACACTTTTTGTTTCCTCATCTACAAAGTGGGTATAATGACAGAACTTACCTCACAGAGCTGTTGAAAGCATTAAATGGAGTAACATATCTAAAGTACTGAGAGCTGTGCCTGCACACTGTGAGGGTTATGTACTAGTTATTTTTACTGCCTGGAAATTAATAAAATAAATGTTGATGCCTATAAAACTAGGAGGCAGACTCTGTAACTATAAGAACAGAGTTATCCCCAAGTGCTACCACACTAGTAGACCCAAGCTAAGAAATAAGCCAGCCACTGAGATTTCT